>NW_011888839.1:637733-672990 GCF_000151845.1 Pteropus vampyrus
GCCCCCGCCGCCGCCGCCGCTTCTGCCGCTCCTGCCGCCGCCGCCGCCGCCGGGCTGCATCCTCGGTGCCCCGTGGAGTCGTCAGCCATCTTCCGTCGCTCTGTCGGTCTGCATGGGCGAGGGGAACGAGGGCCCGGCGCGGAGAGAGCTGCTCGGAGCGTGCGTGCGTGGATGTGTGTGTGTGCGCCCGGGAGAGCGCGCCAGCCCCGGCGCCCAGCGCCTCCTGCGAGCAGAGCCGGGGGCGGACCGGGGGCCGGCGCGGGGAGGGGGAAAAGGAGGGAGGTGGGGCAGGGAGGGGGCGGGAGGAAGAGGGAAGATGGGGGGCCTAGGACAACCCCCAGCTCCCGAGCGGGCGTGGCTTCCACCGTCACTGTGTACGCCGGTGCCGCGCGGCTCCGGGGGCTGCTTGCGGCCGCCTGCTCATCCGCGGCGGGTACGGGCGGGACGCGGCGCCCCTCGCGGTCGCCACCTCTGCGCGACGCCCCCTGGGCCTGCTTCGACCCCAGGCATGCTCCTAAGCTCCGTACTGTGGGCCAGGAGGCCCGTCCCAGAAGCTGCCGAGGAAAAATGAATGGGGGTGAAAGAAGGAGATTGGGCGATGGCAGGGCGTGGGGACCGGAGGTCGCTCTGCAAGAGGGCCGCTTTCCTCCCCCTGGGCAACGCAGACTGAGCTCGCAGCCTCCAGTTGCAGAGCCGGGGGCGCGGGGGGAAGGAAACCACAGTCCTGACCTCCCCACAGCTGCCAGGATAGAATGCAGCTCTGAGGGGGACTTTAGGGCCCCCTTAGGGCGCGTGGAGGCCGGTTGGAGAGGTCCCCGAACCCTGCTCGGCTGGTCCCCAACGCGGCGAGGGCTACGGCTGCGCTTGCGAGAAAGCTTTTGCCTCTCAATGAACCACTTAGAAGTAGGACATCTCGGCCTTCAGCCCCCTGCTTCCTTTTTTCTTCTTTCCCCTCCAGAATTCATTCTTTTTTCTCTTCTCTCCTCTCCTCTCCTCTCCTCTCCTCTCTTCTCTCCTCTCCTCTCTTCTCTCCTCTCTCTCTCTCTCTCTCTCTCTCTCTCTCTCTCTCTCTCTCACACACACACACACACACACACACACACACTTGTGTCTCGCTACAATGTAACAGTTTTACCCTGCGACCCCCGCGCGCACCCTTGTCCCAGTGCCTTGGGTTCAACCCTTAAAAGACTGGGTGTTTCTGGGAGCTCAGGGTCCTGAGTAGGGTTGCATTCTCCAGGAGTCGCGACGGCCTCGCCACGCCCGGGCGGGACCTTCCCCACCCTGCCAGGTTGCACTCTTTCCCCTAGACTTTCTCTGCGCGCCTGCTCTCCCGGAGCTGTGCTCGGTGCCTCTGCGCTCATGCGCCCCCTCTTTGGCCCTTTGGGTCCATGCCTAGGGCCAGACGTGGATTGCGTTTGTCCCTCTTTCGGTTGAGGCATTGGCACGAACAGTTTGATGGGGCTTCCGTGAAACACGCTGCTCTGAACGCTCATACACGCTGCGGGAGGACACGCAGACGTTCCCGGCTTCGCTTTCTCGCGCCGCGACACTTCGTAATTACCTGACAATGCGATATGGGGGTGTCCATTGTTCCCCTGCTTGTTATTGTGGAGTGTTTCTTATGACAGTGGTGGAACTTAAAATTACATATTTTTTAACTTACAAAAATAGAATGAATTCTGTGTGGGGATATGAGTTAGTTTTCCATTAAAATCTCAGTTTGGCCTGTCAAACGAAGCTCATTCTGGATATTACATTGCCTAATTTGCATTTTAGCGTTGTTTTGTTTCTTAAACGTCAAATTAGAGATATTTGGGAGCGTATTCCGGAGGGTTGATAACTCTACCTTGGATATTTTGCATTTTAGCATTATTTCGTTTTATAAACGCCAAATTACAAATACTTGGGAATGTACCCAAGAGAGCTGAGCAATTTCTCTCGCCTCTTCTATTCCTTATCTGGAGGAAGCGAGGGGAAGCTGCACCTCGCTCCTCGAGGCTCGGTGGATCCCAGGAGAGCCAGGAGGAAGCCAGAGTGAGCCACTGAACCAGGCTCCGCTCCTGCAGGGGGTCGGCGCGAAACTCTTGCCTCGAGAAATGTCAGAAAACCTGGGGCAGTTATCTAGGACGCCGAAAAGTCAAGAGAGGAGGATTGATGAGGCTTTAGGGAGCGCTCTGCGTACAGGCATTTACTATTCGAGATTTTTCTAGTAGCTTCTGGGAGGATACCCAGGTGTACACAGGTTTTGAGCCCCAGCCTTCTGGCCAGGTCTCGAAGCCAGCTGTTGCCCACAGCAGACCTAAGATGACCCACGCAGCAACGATGCCGGAAGGAGCACAAACCTGCTTGCGCTAACACTCCCCGGTTCCTGGGCATTACTGAGTGTGTGAGAGTGGGTGTATTTCTCAGTGAGAAATACCATCCTAATGCTCTTGCCAGGAGAGAGAGAAGAGGGAGTTTGGGGGAGTTTTCAGTTTGAATATCATCTAAAACATCTGATAAATAATATGTGGGTGGGAATTTGTTTTCTGTGTTTTGTCCTCTTGGTCTTTAATGAGAAGTAGTGAGAAAACTTTTTTTTTGACTTTTGAATATTCTAGAACTGTAACATATGTTGTAAAGTGCACACAAAGAGAAGCTTTTTGTCTTTGGGGAAACATATTTAAGTCCCCTCTGTTTCCTTTGGTGCCAGAACCATTACAATTGATTCACTGTTGTTCAGCTGATATCAAATAACAAGTTATATACCCCAAGTCCTAAGATACAGTTTCACAAGAATAAAATAAACAGAAAAGGTGAACTGTAGCCCAGAATTATATTTGGAGGCAGCTATACTTCCTTTAAAGAAAAGTATTTACTCTACAATGGTTCAGGCATTTAATAAAAATAATGATATTAATCAGCCACCTATTTCTTCACAGGCATATGTCCTCCAGAAAACTAAGTTGACAACGTTGTATTAGAATCCACAATGCATACTTTCAGCGATAGAATGAAAGCTCATAGAGTATGTGTGAGGAAACTTAGTCTAGAAATAACTTCAGAACTAATGGTTGTTACACCTTGTTAATGACAAAGGTGTAAGTTTCTTTACGTATACTGTAGATGAAGACAATTATAATGAGAGTTGTTGCTTTATGAATTTGGACATACCATGAGGCCAATAATGTTCCCTGGATAACTTCATACAGTCTATAAGAGTATAACCCTATGTAGATAGGAACAATCTCATACATTTCTCAGAAGAGCCACTCTTTTGCTACTATGACTTACCCTTATGCTCCCCAACCAGCAGTGCGCAAGCAAGTGCACATGCACGCGTGTGCACGCACACGCACACACACACACACACACACACACACACACACACAGACACACACACACACAGCTCTGGACATAGAAAAAGTCTTCAATTTTCCCTTTACTATCCTACCACTCACCAAGATAGGTACAGGACTGACCTTTCATACATTCCTCAGGTATATTTTTATGACTTCATTTACTATTTAAGGTTACTCTTGATATTCATTCTAGCCTGATTTACCTGGAAAATACATCGGAGAGGGGATGGGAAGTTTCCACGGTGATCTGCCTTTGGCCTTCAACCTCTAAATCTGTTTCTTTGTTACCTCCAAGAACATTTAACTCAGAGGCCCTGTCCTCATGCCTTGTAAGGAATTAATAAGTATTTGTTGATTGATTAATATAACATAGTAACAAACCTACAGAGACTTTCCTATATATTGTTTGAAATCAATGCTCATCTTGAACAAGCTTTGAAGTCTAATCAAATATAGGGCTAAAATATGCAGAATAATTACTATGCTGAAAACATAAGAATTATCTCATTTAATATTCACAAAATTCTATGAGGCAGCTTCTACTGTTATCCCCATTTCACAGATGAGGCAACTAAGACTTACACAAGCTAAGTTATTAAGTCACAAGCTGGTATAAGTATTAGGATTTGAACATATAACTTCTGTCACTCTAGATTTGGGGTTATGGACACTTTGCTAATGTGCTTTAATGAATTTTTTTAACAATTTGTATTTTATCTAATTTAAACCCACGTTTTTCACTTTTTGACATCTCTGAGACTGTGATGATATCTCATAATGAATTCTTACAATTATGACAGCTTTTTTCCCCTCAGTGATATATAAAATAATAGCACATTTTCCAGTCAGTGGTATTTTTGGTTATGTTGGGTTTCGCTGCAATAGCAAATCATCAGAAAATCTCTGAGACTCAGAACAACAAAGGTTTATAGTCCTTGCTCACACAAAGTCTGCTGAAGTTATGTGTGATTCTCCAGAGCAACTATCCTCCATGCGATGGCTTGGCATTGCATCTCCATACCAGCATTTGCTTCCACAGTTGCTACTACAGGGAAGATGGAACCCTGGAGAATCTCGCAACTAAATGCTCCAGCCTGGCTGAAATATATGTCACTTCTGCATCCAATCGATTGACTAGAATTAGTCATATTGCTCTGCCCAACCGCTAGGGAAGCTGGGAAGTTTACTCCTCCCATGTTTCCCAAAGGAGAAGAGAACTGAATATGGGTAAGCAGTTAACATTTGTACTACAAAGCCATCTTGATTCAATGAAATATGGTCATTAGGATTACTTATTGTAAAAATCAGGGATCTATTTTATTTAAAACCAGTGAGCAGCAATTGGCCTGGGATTTGTTGTATTCCACCTGAAACATACTTTCAAAGTTCATGCTCGTGTCTAATTTCAAAACACGAAATTCAGAATCAGTTTCAAAAAGAACATTATGAAACAGTATAACTATACTGCTGTAGTTTTAACCAGGTCTTTGGAAGCGCCTGAAATCATACGCACAAAAAATTTATATACCAACAGCATTTTTTCTAGGGAATGGGTTCATATCTATCATCAGATTCTCAATTGGGATTCATAATTTATTCATTTATTTATTCAACAAACATGTATTGAGGTCACATTATATTCCAGGCACTGTTCTGGGTACGTGAGACCAACAGCGAACATAACAGACAAGTTCCCAAATATCACAAAGTTTATAGTCTGCAGAGGGGACAATAAATAAGCAAACTAGTTACAAGGAAGGTCATTCTAGGTACAAAGAGGTGACATGAAAGAACAATATGATAGAAACTGGCAAAGGGTGGGTATAAGGATTAGGGGTCTACTAAAATGATAATGAAAGACCTTTATGTGGAGAAATTTTACCTGAAACAGGAAAGATGAGAAGGAACTGCCTATGCAGAGATCTTGGAACTCTGGAGAAAAGTATTCTGGTAAAGGAACTGAAGAATGGATGTGCTCAGTATGTTTGAGAAATTGAAAGGTAGCTGGAGTATAAAGAATAAGGAGGGGAGTGGTAGGAGAAATAGCGAAGGAGGAAGGCAAAGGCCAGATTATATGGGGCCTGTGGGCCATGGTAAGGGATCAGAATTTTAAGAGAAATGTGGACAAATGTACAGTGTAAAGAAACCTTCCTTTGCATGAGAAAGCCTAAGTTTCTTTCTGGCTTCACTATTTGTATGTGTGGATCATCTGGTCATCATTAGCTCTGCTATTAAACACTGAGTTAACCCAGCTAGGCACATCCCTGAGTGATTATTCCATTCTTTCTTTGCCCCCTTTGCCATGGTGTCAAGGTGAAGACCACAACTTTCCCAGAAGAATAGAGGCCTTCCTTCAGCTATAAGGATATAAGAAGCTCCCCAATTAGTCATGTCAAACAGACTCAAGTTTTTTTGCAAAAGAATAAGGGGCTTGGGGCTTCATCTTTTCATGAGGCCTTACACAAGTCATTTTACTTTAGTCTTCATTTGTGAAAAGAGAATAGTAAGTTACATTTCGGAGTGTTGTGTTAAGACCATATAATGTCCATTAAGGTGAACTAAATATAAAAGTACAAATGTCTATATGCAAATGTGTATTATCTGGTCTTCTGAGGATCATTATTGCTTTACAATAGCCTGAATTTATATTGCTGACCTGAAAAATGAAAGTTACTTTATCAGCAAACATGGGTTTATTCAGGAATAGCAGAGAATTGCAATTCAGGACATGGACGCTATGGTGAAACCATAGGCAAGTACACAGAACAAAGGAGAAGAACTTCCTTTTATAGAGGAAAGGAGAAAGTGGGAGGAGCTGCTTATCAACAAAGAGTCCATTGGAGAAATCTGGGAGTTGGAAGTGTAGTGGCTTTTCATTGGCTGGATTGTGACAGTCTCTCATTGACTGTCGGGGAAGGAGAAAACTTTCCTCCTACCACGGTAGTGGAGTAGAAAACATCTTGTTGCAAATGCAAGGCACACCTCTTCCTATTTGGGAAAACGGACAGTGAGTGGTAGGGCATGAGAGCTCCCCCTACAGGCCCTCCTATCTCCAGTCTTGGTCGAGGTCTCCTTTACTGAGTTTCACAATAATACAGATGTGTGTCAACTTGAGGAAACCTGATACATGAGGAGTAACAACCTACATAATAAAAATGCTCTTCATTTTCAATATAATGTACACCAGGATTCCTTTTAATAGTGATTTGCTAGAATGTGATATAATTTATAAAAATGAGATTGTCATATACACATTCAAAAACATTTCAGCTGTAGCCATTGAAGCAAGCATACTGATACCTGTAAATTTAAGGAAAGGTCAATTTGAGTTCTAATTTTTAATTCTTATCCATTGAAGCACAGATCAAACCTCAGTATTTATTTATCTCAAGCACCTCTATGCTCAAAAACTAAAAGTTAAGCTCAGCTATCAATGTGTATGTTGAAATATAACAGTTTTAGGTGTAGAAATCCTGTGGAAATAAATGAAGACCACCCAAATAAGAACAAACAAAGGCTTTTTTAGAGAGAGGAAGTCAGCCACCATCACTTGCATTTGGCAAAGACTCAAAGGCGAGCATGAGAGTAGAAAAGCTTTATAGTGAAAAAAAATGAAAAGGCTTCAGGTGTACTCTAATGGGAGGTTGTTGGCATGGAGAAGCTGAAGGAAGGCCAACCAGAACATGGGCTGACTAGAAGCAGAGCATCATGTGTGATCAGTTTGGGGAGCATATTTGGCTTTCTCTAGTTGGTCCTGAGTTGGAAGGTGGTGGTGGTGAGGAACTGAAAAGCTGGCAGTCATTGACCAGTCCTAACCATTCTGGAAGATTGTGGTATAGAAGGTGGTTTGACTTCTCTGGTTTGTTGCTGCAGAAATAATGGGTCAGAGTTCTGTTGTCTTATATGTTCTGGCCGTTGTCTATTTGTACAGTTTGTCTCTCAATGAGAAATTAATTTAGGTTGGACAACGGAGAAGAAACTAAATTGAGATGTAAGGCAGCTTCTATTTGTGGTCAGGTAATATTTTGATGTATTAAGAAGTGTTTTGTTTCGTTATGCTTGCTAATTCCTTTCTATCTCATACACTCATTCATTCAAACTAGACTTTAGAATCCATTGCTGCAGGGTAAGAATATTATAAAAGAAATTCACAGAAAAATATGAATTGTCCATGACTTTTGAGATTTAAAGTGGACTTGTGAAATTCAAGGCAGGAAAAGTAGTTTGAGAGAAAGCTCTTTCTGAGTTTCAAAAGTCTAGATTTTGAGTATCAAGACCTGATGACCTGAAAGATTTAGATTATAAAGTTTATGTTGTAAAAGGCAGATTAGGGAAAAAATGGTAAGCCAAAGGATGTTTTCCCAATCCAGAAAAAGATCATAATTCTGTGTGGTTGAGAGAAAGAAGGAGCAAAGGAGCTTAGACGATGGAGAAGCTTCGCTGCAGATTCCTAACCAGAACAACTGGAACATTTTCTATGTTTGAGGGAATCTGAAGGCAGTGGGCAGAGAGCAGAGGTGACTCCTGCTTCCCTTCTAAGATGGAGCCTGGAACAGCCCTGAGCCTTATAGGACAAAATACCCCAGCACTGCGCATGCAGGCACAGTGGTATGAAGTGGGGGCAGGTACAGCGGTATGAAGGAGCCTGGGCGGACGGTCCTGAGGTGTCCATAAATACTCTCCACTCACCATAATGTGTATGTGCTTCACGTGTGGCTAAGAGTGGAGCAAGCATGGCTCTGAGACTGCAAAATTGGAGTAGTCCCACACCCAAAACGTTTGATTAGCAACTTCACAAAGACTTCCATCTCAAAGGATCCTAGCTGGAGAGGCGACTCTGGCTGAGGAGTAAATGCCACCTACCCACCCACCCGCCCACCTGCCATGTAGATGCTAGCTGAGTGAGAATAGTGTAGGGAGTGGGCATAAGAGAGGACCAAATCAACTGAGATGTGGTTTCATTTCCACTACCCAGTATAGTAGTCTTGTAAAACAGAGATTGAGTTCAGTTATAAAGAATAAAGAACATTGTAGCAAATACCTGAGATTTTTACACAGATACTTATAGCTCACACATATATTTACCCTATACCTCAAATTTGCTTTTAAGCAATTAAAAAATGGAGTTTTCTAACTTCTAAAGTAAATTTGAGGCATTATGTGCCTAATTATCTAATATTTAAATAGTAGTTCTCAAAGGAAACTAGTTTGGGGTAGTTATGGCCTTACTATCTTAATAAGACCAACTTAAACACAGAACGTTTTCAGCAATTAGTCAAAATTTTGATAAATATAAAATTTACCTTACCATCTGAGTTATCTTGAATTGTCATTGCCTTCCTTGATGATATCTATTGATGAAATCAGAACTCTTTCTTTGATTTATATACATACTAATATAGACTTACAATAATATATTTCCTTCAGATAAATAATCAAGTGCCATTAAAATTATTAGAACTCCAAGAATTCTATGTTGAGCAATATCATCGACTATTATGTATTGAATGCCTGCTATAAGCCAAGTGTTTTACACATTATGCCTTTTATTTCTCACAACTTAGGAGGGTGAGGCTAAGCGCAGGGTCACACTAGGAAGTGGCCAATTCAGGATAAAAATCCTCACTCTGCCAACTTCCAGACAGGTGAGGTATGCCTTCATCTACATGTGGCTGTCATGGATATTAAAATAGCCATAACAAAATGCTCAACATTTCAAATGTAACATACTACATTTTAATATTCTCAAAGCAAATATGGTATTCAGTAAATGCTCACAGAGAATTGATATCTATGTTTTGACCCACCTCCTTTGAGAAACATTACTTGTAGTAAGAATCATTTTTCTTTCACAGAAAATTTGTCTCCAATGTGCTGTTGGGCCATACGTTGTCTCTTTATTACATCCCAGAGGGAGAAAGTTAAGTGGAAAAGATTCTGCAGTTTAACTATGAGAGGATATTATACATTTCAGTGGAAGAAAAAAATTCATCAAAAGGTAAGTAGATAAATTAAGAATTCCATAATAAGTCTTGGGATATAGGCTGTGTATTTCTTTGCTTGTTTTTTAATTTCATTCAAGCTACGAAATTTGTATACCAGATGCTGAAGAAAGACTCTTGCGTCGACTCAGTTTTACCCTTTCCATCTGAAGTCAGTCGGTCTTTGGTGCAGCTTATCTCCTTTTGAGGGCCTGGAATTGAGGGAGAGCTGGCAAGGACAGAAGGAAGAGAAAAGATCCAGGTTCAGTGACTGGAAGCTGCACCACCCAAGAAAGTCTCAGGATACACAACAGGGGAAGGCACTGAAGTCCTAAGCTGGAAAACAAAGCAAAACAAAACAAAGGCCCAGCATGGGAAAAGATGAAATGCAATACTGAACACAGAGTACATACTGAGGCATCTTTTTATATGGTGAATGGTAGAGTTTTGTGGCCTGAATTCATAGACAATAACATAGAATTTAATAATACGAAAGCTACTGTTTATTGAATACTTCTTGGACCAGGGACCATGCTAAGTACTTTATAGAGATTGTTTTACTCAGTCCTCACACAACCATTGGTTTTGGTCTCATTTCACAGATGAGGAAATGGAGGGTTGAAAAGATTAAGCATTTGCCCACTAAGTAGGCCAGCAGTCTGACTCCAGAGTCTAGAACACTCTCTGCCACCTTATAGTGCCAATGTATTGCTGAGGGTTCTTATTCGCAAGCAACAAAAACGAACTCTAAAGGAGAAAAATGTTGGAGGAAAGAGGCCTCATAGATCCGAAGAGACTGAGAGAACAGCCTTGGAAAACAGGCAGGGAGCCAAGGCTTCAAGGGGCCAGACCACAGGAAGACTATGCAAGATGCCGCCATCTCTGCTTCGGCTGCGCCACCGCTGGACATCATGCTGACCTCATCAGCTGCCCCAGATGCTCTTCCTTCATCTCTGGGTGCACAGGCCTGGGTGGGAGGATTCACTGCCAGGTGTTGGGGACCCTACTCCACATTCCAGGATGTGGGGAGAGTGAGAGTCAAACTCTTTGGAAAGCATGCTCCTACATCCCAAGATCACACTCAGTGATGTGAGGACAGATGGATTTGGACAGGCAAAAGAATGTACAATGCCCTCCCAGATTACCTACTGTAGCCACTTTGTAGCAAATCATTCCATTAGGAAAGTAAATGTAGGTCTGTTAAAATAATTTTGAAAGGTCAGGCAAGGTGGATTTGTGCAAATATTAAATACTGCAGATCAAAACCTGATTGGCCTAGAAATTCATCCTAATAGTGTTATTTGCAATCTCTAAATGCAAACTTTGAAAAGACAAATTTGGTGACCCATATGCTAAACATTAATTAATTAGAATGTTTAGGGAATGGAATGTTCTTATTAACTTAAATTTCTAACTAAATGTGATTAAGGCTTTTAAAAAACCCATAAACCTTTATATTTCAGATCTTGTCACTAGAATTCTTAATAAAATATTTGGCTTGTGAAGGCTTTGAAAAGCCTCAGAATTATTAATGCCAGAATTATTAATGTAGTTGTGAAGTGTAATGGGTGTAGACTGCTAAATGTGTACAGATTCCTAGGGTATGTGTTCCATGTACATTTCATTAACCGACTTCTGACATAATTTTGCCTTTTATTTTCTCCATTACATAAAAATTGGGTAATGAGGAGGAAATAAACTCTTTCCATGCGGATGTTGTATCTGCAGCCCACTAAAGCGAAGCACACTGCTAGGCACTGTAAACATGAGCATAAATAATAAAGGCATTTTAAAAGTGAGGCAGGAATTAAGATAATGGAATGACTAAATCTGAATGAGGGATAGAGGCAGCATCCATCTGAGCTGGGCTTAAGGATGATGAGGAGGATATTGTCAGATGAGGGAGGGAGAAGAAGGAGCACCATAGACAGAAAGAACAATCTGAAGCAAGGGGCCAAGATGTGAAAGTACAAATAGAGTTAAGAGAGAATGAGTTGGTGGGCCTAGGGTGAGTGTGTTAAAGGGGGCTATGAGGTTATTCCAAAGGTAAGATAAGACTCATTGCCAGTGGTCTCAAACACCATCCTAAAGGAGCGTAGGCTTTTTCTGAGAGTTCTAGGAAGCCACCGAGTCTTTTTTAAGATGGAGGCAGTAAGATCATCAATGTGGAAAAGGAAGACCACTTCCATAACAGGTGAAAAGCAGAAGAGGCCAGAGATAGGAAGTTAGATAAGAGATGTTTGCAATAGTCTAAGTGATAATAAATGATGACTTAGATTAGTGCAGTAGCGATTGGGAGAAATTCTTTCTCTCTAAGATTTACCTTAGTGACAGGATACATAGGAATTGATATCTGATTAAACGTGATGGAGGTAGGGGGTTATGTGAAAAAATGAATGTTTGGATAATAGGGCCCATTGCCTAGTAAACATCTCCTTTTACAAAAACAAGAACAATAATCATTGCATTTCTAATTAGCTCATTGAATAATTGGAGCGGTAGATTCTAGTTTTGATAGATTATCTCTCCATCCTAGACCTAGTAAAGTAGATTGTCTGGAAGTGAAGACCAGTAATCTATATTTTTAAAGCTCACCAAATACTCTGATGATCTGTCAATTTGAGAAAGCACTGCAGCTGAAAATGTGAAAAGGAAGTGATACCCAGTAACATTAGATTCAGCAATATCTATCTTCTCAAGTCCTGTCAAATCCTTCTCTCCCTCTGAAACATATCCTGAATCTCACTACTTCTAATTCCACTGCACCTAACCTAATCTTAGGCCCATTTATTGATTGCCAAAACTAAGTAATTGCCACCTACCTGAGCTCCATGCTTCCACTCTCACCCCTGTGCAATCCATTCTCTACAAAGTGACCAAATCAATTCTTTAAAAATGTAAAACAGACTTTGCACACTCTTGCTTAAAGTGTTTCAGTGAATTCCTGTCATACTGTGGTGGTTTAAAGCCTGATTCCCCTTCCCTTGATTATGAGCTATACTTAGTGACTCACTTCTAAGAAATAGAATGTGACCAAACTGATGGTGTGTGATGTCCAAGATTAGAACATAAAAGACATTGTGGTTTCCTTCGTGCTCTTTTTTCTTGGATCACTTGGTTGGGGGAAGCCAGCTACTAGGTCATGACGACTTTCAAGCAGCTCTATGGAGAGGTCTGTATGGCAAAGAACTGAAATTCCCTGCCAATAGCCAGCAAGGAACTGAGACCTTTTGCCAATAGCCATGGGAATGAACCATCTTGTCAGGAGAGACTCTAGCCTCAGTAAAGCCTTCAGATGACTGTAGCCATAGTCAATGTCTTGACTCCAATTACCTGAGTATTCCTGAACCAGAACGACCTAGCTATGCGGCTCCCAAATTCCTGACCCTCAGAAACTCTGAGGTAATAAATGTTGGCTTTAAGCACCTTCATTTGGGGGGAAATCTATAAAGCAACAATAGATAAGTAATACACATACTTATAATATAATCCAAACTCTTTGTCATGCCCAGCGATACCCTACATACTCAGTATTCTGCCTATATTAATAACTTTATTTATCACTCATTTTGTGGAAAAGACTATTAGTTATCATTAACAACTATCTGTCTCCTCTTTGTTTAGAAAGTCACCAGAGTTTATCCAGCTATATGAATTCAAACTAACGACCTTACTTCCTCGCCTCTTTCACAGCTAGATATGGTTATATGACAAATTCTGACCAATAGGATATGAGCAGAATGATGTGTATAACTTCCAGTATGTCCTTTAAATGGAAAGAATATGTCTTCTCTTTTCCTTCCCCCTCATTCTTGCTGACTGGAATATCAGTATGGTGATAAAAAGATGGAAGCTGGACCAGCCATCTCAAGCAACAAGATGGAAGTCGTATGGTGACCATGGCAAAACAACAAGATAGAAAGGACTCAGATCCCTGATACCATTGAAACAGGGCTGTCTCTCTTGTCTTTTACATGAGCAAGACATAGGGCTCTATTTTGTTTAAGTCATTGTATTTTTGGGTCTCTATTACAACAGCCCACCTACACCTTAGCTAACACTCGGCAACTTATTCACCACATCCAACTCGTTCACCACGTTGGTCGTCTTTCTTCTCTTCTGCTACCCTGAAGTCTTTGTCTTTGCTATTCTCTCCTCTTGAAACACTTTTCCCCTAGGTCTCTTCATGGCTGACTCCTTGCTATCAGATTTCGCTGTGCCACCTAAAATACTCTCCCCTCAGTTATTCTATATTACTTAATCATGAAGAGTTCTATTCCTTTTTTTAAAACCATTTTTGTGGTTTATTGGCTGTCTGCTTTGCTATACAGTGATGAGTTCTATTCTACATGGCACTCATCAGCACCTAAAATTTTCTCATTTATGTTTATTGTCTGTCACTTTCCACTGGAATAAAATCTCCATAAGATCAAGAACTTTGCCTTATTTCCTGCTGAATCTCCAGTGCCCAGAAAGTGCTTCTACATAGGTACTCTCTTAATATCCATTGTGTGAGTAAATAAACAAATGAATTAATAATGATACCAAGAACCTACTCCTTAGGTCACTTTTCATAATTCAGCCTCGTTTATCTGCTGAAATTAGGATAAATTAGGTAACAATAATGATTTAGGATTAACAAAAGAGTGTCAAAGAGTCTCTTTTACCTCCATTATTAACTGCTCTGATTTAATGAGGAAAAAGAAACATGGAAATGAATTTCAGCTTTGGGCACTTAAAACCTAACTAAAAGAAATTTTTTTAAAGCTCATGAAAATATTATGCCTAAAGAACAGATTCTCTTAAATCTTAATGTAGATTATTGCATTACACTGACTCTAAGATGCCAACTATTATAAGACATGCCATTGTTTTGTGTACCCTGAAAAAAGAAAAAATGCTGCTGTTTTATATTGTGTTATTGTTCCCAATTTCTGCTCCTACTGCCTCTATCCAGGCTCATGGTGGGTGGAGTAACATCTCTCCACTCCATTGTCAAGTTGGCCACATGACTTGCTTTGGCCAATTGAATGTGAGCGGACATGCAAAGGCCATATCCAGGCAGCTTTAAATGTGCTTTTGAGGTTAAATTAAGCTTTTGCTCCTTCCTTACATCATGAGATGGTGGTAGAACAGTCTTGGATTGTGCCTTGTTCTTCCTCCTGGATTCTAAAACATGTGTAGCTGTGTAGAGATAAGCCAAGCCCAGTTAAATCAACCATAGCAAAGGCCAGTGGAGCCATCTTATATCATGTGAACAAGAAATAGGTGTCACTGAGATATTGATAATAACAACAGCCATGACAAACTACATGCCACCAATTAATTTCAGAGATATTAAAATGTAAACAGAAGCATGTCTTAGAATAAATAAAATATGGCATGTATTATATACGTTATATATCAGCACAAGATATATAGCAGGTGCTCGATAAATGTTTGTTGACTTGACATTATGTACATTATAATGTGGAGTCCATATTTTTAGTGAGAGTCTTCTTGATAAATATATTTTTTAAGAATACCATATGTAACAGTATAATCTCAGGTATTAACTGTAATGGAAACTAAACTTTATATAACAAGCAAAGTTCAAAACTAAGAAAAAGATAAGCTGTGACTTTTCATTATCTCTCGTCTGTCTCCACCTCTCTACTACCTCATATAAATTTTTTTGACTTATACCCCAAAGTACTTCGTCTTCTATCTGTCCCCTTTCATAGCCCATACAGCTAGATATTAGTCTATTATTTGGGGGGATCACCAGAGAACAAATGTAGCAAAAATGGAGTTCAGTAGCCACTGGCATAAACATAAGACAAAATATTTGGATGCATGCTTATGTAACAAGTTTTTCACATATACTCCCAAACTGGATAAGAGGCTGAATAGGCAAAGGAGGGAAGGGAGTAGAACCACATATGCCACAAGCAGTATTAGAGAGATGTCAGCATTTGCCAGATGAAGTACCATTTATTGTCAATACCAGGGGCAGTGTGGAAGACATCTTGGAGCATTGCTCACTGTATATGGTCTAACACTAAATTATAAATTAATCGTAATATATAACTTGGATATATTTACCCAGAAAAAAAATAGTAAAAATAGTGATGACAGTGATGACAATGATGATGCCCGTGATGATGATGGTAATAATAACAATGTAATAGTAAATGTTAATTGAGCAGAGCTCTGAGTATATGCCTACCACTAAGCTAAATGATTTACATAAATTATTTTATTTGCTCTTCACAATAATATTATGTGTTAGCTATTCCTGAAATAATGCTTTGTAACAAGCCACCCAAAAGCCCAATAACATACAGCAATAGGCATATTATCTTTCTCATCAGTCTGCAGGCCAACTGTGGTTTGGGTGATCTAGGCTGAGCTCTGCTGCATGGCTGTGATTCAGGCTGTGAATGGGGAGACTTGGCTCCAGGGTGTGTGTTGGGTTCTGATATGCTCCATGTCTTGTCATTCTGAGAGGAACACTACCTGGGGCGTTTTCTTCGCATGGTAATGGGAGCAGTGCAAGAGGGCGAGTGAAAACATGATGCTAGGCTTGGAACTAGCACAGTCACTTCTATCCACCTTCCATGACCAAGACCGACATTGATAGGAAGGAAAAAGATACTCTACCTCAAGGGAAATGGGACTGAATATTGACTGAACTATAATCAAATATATTATATAATAAGGTAGGTATATAGGTATATTATACCCATTTTACAAGTGAATAAAGACATATCTGCCCAAAGACATACAGCTAGGACATAATGAAGCCAAGATGTGAATCCAACCTGTCTGATTTCAGAGCCTAGGATCTTATCTACCACTCTATGTAGTTTTAACAAGCAAGACACCAGAAGGCATTACAAAAAGAAATATAGAAGCAGTGGTAATTTTGAAATAATAATTGGGACCTGAGGAAAAGAAGAATGATGTAAGATAAAAGACTCTATTTTGAGATCCTAATCAATAAAGATGATTTTCTCATTAGTTTTCATATTTGCAGGAGCTTCTATTGTAAGAATCCAAAGAAGGATGTGGGTTTATTTATTTTTAGATTCCCTCCACCATACAAATGGTAACATTTTATATAACTAAATACTACTTTTGTTACTTATTTCCTATCCACCTACTTTGAAACAAGGGAAATCTCATTTATTCTGGTAATTGTGAGTAATCTATAAAGTAAATTATGAGTAACACTATAAAGTGTCTCCTTGTAAAAACACTTGGGGGCTTCAATGAGAATCATATAAAACTATATTAAAAACAATGAAATCTGGTAAAAACATTATATTCAAGCCTTAAGAGGCTTACAAACAGTCCTGCATAGAAAGAAAAAAACGAAGGCACGATTGTAAATATGAGAACCAAGTTTCGAATGTCACAAACAAATCCTTTGATACTATTTTTAAGAAAGAGAAGAGAGGATCTGACATAGATGAGAGGCAGGAGGGAGTTCTACATCTATGGGATTTCAAGATTGAGATCTTGACCAGTTCGTGCAGCTTCAGTGTCTTGGAATGCCCACAGACAAGCTGTTTTTGAACTCCATAAGCTTTCTATAGAACAAGTACTTTAGAAGAATTATTTATCTTCTTTCTACAGTAGCAAAAGAATCTAATGTCATGAAATAGAACCCTAGATCAGTGCTACAAGTAAAACCCAAACCTACAGTAAAACTCCTATTTCTCACTCTAGCTTTCTCTATTATCATATGATTTCAATTTCAAATTGCAACCATGGTCATTCATTTCCCTTTAGTATAAGTCTAAAGCTAAAACATCTTCCAAAATATGAAACTAAATAATTATAACTTAAACTACCCATTTTTACCTTGTTTGGATCTTGATTTAAAGAAATCAACTATATAAAGTCATTTTGGAGACAATTTGAATATTAAGAATGTTGGTAATTTTATTAGGTGCAATTGGATCACGGTTACTTTTTATTAAAAAAATAAGTCATTATTTCCCATAAATAAATTTTGAAATATTTACAAGCAAAGTATTAGGATATCTGGAATTTGCTTTGAAATACTCTAATATTTTTAGGAAGAGGAGTGCAAAATGTCGATAATTGCCAAAATTGGATAATAAGTACATAGAAGCTTATTATTTTTTCCACTTTCATATAAAGTTTAAAAACTATAATAAAAAGGGAAAAGGAAAACAAAATTTAAAAACACCACCACAACAACAAAAAAAACAACTGTAAGAGAAATCTTATTCAGAAGATGTCTTCAACAGTGAACGGATTTCTCTCTAAAATGAAATAAGTTCTAAGCCATTTAACTTGCAACGTCCTTAAAAAAAAAAATCACCATAATATTCACAAGCAACAGAGCATTTCAATTGTCTTTTTATGTATATACATGTTTACACTATGTGGGTAAACTATGATTTCTTCTGGAATTAAAAACAGCTATTCTCTTAGAAGTATAAGAAGCAAACATACTTTATCTTTTTTTATTTATTCGAAGTTAGGAAGAACTACATTTGAGTAGTGAAGAATGAAGGGGGTTCGCGTTGTAAGCCAGGCGCTGATCTAAGTACTTTATGTTTATGAACTCAAGCTAATATTCAAAATTACCTATTGATATAGGTATTGTTGTTCTTGCCATATTACAGCTAAGAAAATCTAAATGCTGAGAGCAAATTACATAATTTGTTCAATGTTGCACTATTGGTTAATAGCAAAGCTGAGTATTAAATGCAGAGCGTCCGACTCCTAGGTCTGATCCCTTAATCACCAAGCTCTGTCACTCTCCATGGAAAGAGTGTGTCTCCTTATGGAGTTGTTCTTTGTTTAGACTTTGAGGAGCCAGTTTCTTTCATTCTTAGAAAAATAAAGCATCTCTTTGACATCAGCATATCCCTTTTATTTTGTCATACACTTCAAACCAATCACTCCCAACATAGTCATACCAACCCTATAATATCCAAACATATATATTACAGATGTTTGTTTATGACATGATTTCAAAGAACAGAAAACATTACAGCAAGCTCTACCAATTGATTTAAACCAGGATAATTTTGAGAAACAGCTCTGACACTATAATAGTTGACAACCACATCTCTCTGATGTGGTCAGCTGTCAGCTTCTCGGAAATGACCTTACATGATTTTTCCTAATCACCTGATCGTCTCAGATGGTCTTTTGCAAATTCTTTTCAGCCCAGCAAGTTGATATTACTCCTTCCTTATTCCAAAGTTAATAATGGAATCTCTTTCTCTCTCATTTCAGATATATTATCTTTATTTGAGGAAAAAAATAGTTTTTAAAGGTCTCTTAATCTATGGGCCACATCATAACAAACTTTGAATATACTGACTTTAATTTGGGGGACTTTTAATAGCTATTTCTAGAAAGAAATTAGTTTGAGTCTACATGGGGCTTCAAATTGACTTATTTAACTGAATTGGTCATTGAACTTATGAAAAGAATGGCTTGACTGAGTTTTTTAGTAAATTTGTGAAAAGTGACTTCTTAGAATTAACGAACCATACTGATTTGATTGTTCACCATAGATAGATTCATCCCTAAAAAAAATTTTCTTATTTTAAAAGAAAACTAAATTTTAAGACAAAGGACGTATTTTCAGGTAATTTAGGGGTTATATTTATTACAGATCAGCAGTTACTGACAAGATGCCTTGACAACGCTATAGTTTGAAGTCATCAATCTTTATATATATAATAAATGCAATATGTCCTGACTCTTTTATACCTGATATTTCCTATATATACATTCTATGCAACAAAAGAAGGGTTTTTCTGTATATAGAATTCTATCGGAATTACTCTAGAACTCTAGGGAATGGAGTCTGACCTATATATATATATATATTTAAAAGGAGATAGAAACAAAGAAAGAAATGAAAGAAGGAAAGAAGAAAGGAAGGGAGGGGCAGAGGTGGAGGAGGGGGAGAAGGACAGGGAGAAAGAACCAATAAGAAATAACAAAAAAATACTGGTTTATAATTTTTATAGAATAGTGATTCTCAACCCTGGCTTCATATGATTGTGGTAACTTTTTGATCTTCATGAGAAATGTTTAAATAGCAATGGAGAACTAGCTAAACTTGTAATGATGGAGACATTCTCTACTCTGGGCTTCCTGATCTTATCATAAATAAAATACAACTCAAATAACTTTGAATTTGAGTGGGATGGTGGAATGAAGATGGGAATGAAGAATAAAGACCTAGTTCATTCATTATTCATCTGACTAACAAATATTTATTTGGTGTCTATTTTTTATCAGACACTGTATTAAGAGTAAGGATACAATAGCAAACAAAACAATGAAAGAAGAATGATAGGACCTGCTCTGAAATCCTTCTAGTGGGCCTCAAGCTTGAATTTGTGTTAATGCCAAGATCAGTCAGGTTGGTTGGAGGAGAGACAAGAGACAAAGAGAATGAAATGACCATAAGGACCAGATTAGCCTACTAGTTAATTTCATTGACGGAATGAAAACTTTTTGATATTTAACTGGACCCAAGAGATCATCTACTTTTGTTTTATAGATGAGTAATTTTAAACTCAGAAAGGTTAATAACTAGCCTATGATCATACAGTTATTAAGGACAGAGCTGCTGAACCCAGATTGCTGGCCATTTTATGCTGTCTATGTTCAAGTAAAAACCTTCTCAGCAGATCTTCTTTCCTTCCTTCCTCTCTCCCCCCCCCCGTCCCTCTCTCTTTCCCTTCTTTCTTTCCTTCCTTCCTTCCTTCCTTCCTTCCTTCCTTCCTTCCTTCCTTCCTTCCTTCCTTCCTTTTCCCTTCCTCCCTCCCTTCCTTCCTTCCTTCCCTCCTTCCTTTTTTTGCATTCCAAGATCTTAAAAGAAAATAGTCTCCTGGAAAGAGCCTCTGTAAAAGAAAAGTACCAAGTTCTAATTGAACTAATTCTAGTGTGAAATTAACCAGCAGCATTGCTAGTTAATTCTACACTGATGCCTGATAGGGAGAGAAACTAGGAAAAAAGGGGATTCGGTCTTGGTTCATTTCCTCCTTAACTACAGTTGTTTTAAGGTCAAGGTCAAACACTGAGAACATTAGAAGGAGATGGCAAGAAAGGACTATTGTGTACATGGGGAGTGAGAATATGAGAAGGGCCAACCTAAAAATTAAACCAAAAAAAAATTACAATGAAGAATTATAGTCACACATACTTTCCCACATCATCTTTGAGGACTAATCTGCAAATGGAAAGGACATTTTTCAATCTTTCTAGTGATGAGGGAATTGTAGGTCTACTATAATGAAATTCCATTTTATAAACATTTACTAGAAATTTTAAGAAGTCTGATAATATTAAGTGTTCAGAGAGTTTGATCAACAGAATCTCTTGTAAATGACTGGTGGAAGTGTAAATTGGTAAAGCCACTTTGAAAAGCTATTTGACATTATTTATTAAAGTTGAATGTTCATATTCCCTGCAACACAGTAATTCCAGTGCTAGATATAAACTCTTGAAATGTGAATTTGGAGACATTTGTAAATCTTTGCATGGTAACATTGTTGTAATAGAAAAAATCTGGAAGCAATGCAAATGCCCATTGACAGGAGAATGAATAAAGTGTGGTATATTCACCCAATGGATATTATACAGCAGTCAAAACAAATGAACTGCCAGTATACACATCGATATGGGTGAAACTCTGTAAAATAATGTTGAGTAAATAAAAAAGGTTACAGAAAATCACATCTAGCATGGAGCCTCCTTTTTAAGTTTAAAAAAATTAATAATATACCTTATAGGAATACATATATTATTATTAAACTACGTTTTTGAAAAATCATGGGAATGATAAATACAAGATTCAGGATAAAGATAACCTTGGGTTGAGGAAGTAAGGAGAATGAGATCAAGGAAAGCCATACTGACAGAAGTAAGCTATTGTCAATATTCTAGTTCTTGTGTTGGTAGTGGGTTCACTGTATATATTATACAAAGATTAATAGATAATCGAATTAGTTATTTATTGCAGCATAACAGATGATACCATAACTTAGCAACTTAAAACAATAAATAATTGTTATATCACATAGTTTCTAGGGTCAGGAATCTGGGTGCACCTTAGCTGGGTGGTTTTGGCTCAGGATCTCTCATGAGGTTACAATTAAGCTATGAGTCAGGGCTGCAACCTCTAAAGGAGCTAGAGGATCTGCTTTCAAGATGGCTCATTCACATGGCTATTGGCATGAGGCTTAGTTCCTTGCCACACGAGCCTCTCTATAGGACTACTCATGACATGGCTACTCTCAGTGCAAATAATGAGGGAGAGAGCTTGAGAGAGAGAGAGAGAGAGAGCTTGAGAGTTGGGGGGAAATTGAAGCTGCAATGTCTTTTATAAAACTAATATGGTAAGTAACACACCATCACTTCTAATGGATGCTATTGACCACACAGAACAACCCTGAGACAATGTGGAAGGGTACCACTTAGGATTTGACCACCAGAAAGTGAGGGTCATTGGGCACCGTCTTGGAGGTTGCCTAGTACCATAATAAAACAAAAAAGAGCAATGCATGGACCAATGATGAAATGTGTCAGAAGCAACTATGTGTACCAGAGGTTGGAAAATAAATAAGTACATTCAGTTCTGAAGACAAGGTACAGGAGGACTGAGATGAGTTTTCCCTTTAATTCTAGCCCACCACTTTCCAGCTTTATGACTTTGGGCGAGTCATTTGACTTCCTTCTATTTATAATAAAAGAAATGAGGATATTTACTTCTTAAAAAATTTTTATTATGAAAAAAAAAATCCAATGAAAAGATGGGCAGAGGACCTGAACAAACACTACTCCCAAGAAAACATACAAGTGGCCAACAGACATATGAAAAGATGCTCAACCTTACTAGTTATTAGGGAAATGCAAATCAAAACTACAATGAGATACCACCTTACACCTGTAAGAATGGCTATCATCAACAGGACAAGTAATGACAAGTGTTAGAGAGGTTGTGGGCAAAAAGAAACCCTCATACACTGCTGGTGGGAATGCAAATTAATACAATCACTATACAAAACAATATGGAGGTTCCTCAAAAAGCTAAGAATTGAATTACCATATTATCCAGCAATCTCTCTCCTAGGTATTTACTCCAAAAACCTGAAAACATTTTTCCGCAAAGATATATGCACTCTGATGTTCATAGCAGCATCATTCACAGTGGCCAGGACGTGGGAGCAACTAAAGTGTCCTATGATAAATGATTGGATAAAGATGTGGTATATATATATACACAATGGAATATTACTTAGCTTTGAGAAGGGATAAAATACTGCCATTTGCAACGACATGGATGGATCTTGAGATAATATGCTAAGTGAAATAAGCCAGACAGAAAAAGTTGAAAACCATATGATTTCACTTATATGTGGGATATAAAACTGAAAGCAACAAACAAACATGACAAACAGAGATTCGTGGACAGTGGATTCATGGTTACCAGAGGGAAGCGGGGAGGGGAGATAGATAGGGGTAAAAGGGGTCAAATAATCGGTGACGGAAGGAAATCTAACTTTGAGTGGTGAACACACAATGCAATATATATACGATGTACTGTTGAATTGTACACTTGAAACTTATTTGATTTTATTAATCAATGTTACTCCAATAATTTTTAATAAAAAAAGAAACTAACATGAAGGATATAACCCTTAAAAAAAAGAATAACAAAGAAATAAGGTACAAGCCAGTTTTAAAAATTGTTTTATCATGAAAATATTCAAACATACGAAAAATAATATGTATGATGAATATCATATACTCATCACCCAGATTCAACAACTTTCTAGATTTTAGAATACTTGCTTCATCTATTTTTTCCCTCTTGCAATGTCTTAAAGCAAATCCCTGACATTGTATTTTATTCCTATATACTTTAATATATATTGCTTAAAATATGGATATTTTCTTACATACTCATACATAAAATTAATAATAATTCCTTTGTAATATCTAATATATCAAAACTATAATTCAAATTTCTTTGTCTCAGAATTTGATTTTTACAGTTAGTTAGAATCAGTATTCAAACAAGATCTTCATGTTACACTTGGGGTGTTATGCCTCTCAGAAATTTTTGATCTTGAGGAGTCCTTCAACTTTCCCATCTTCTCCCCTTTCTTATTGGAGAAACCCAGGCAGCTGGTCTGTAGAATATCTGACATGCTGGATTGCTCTGTTTGCTTCGTGAAGCTATTTCACTTGCTCTGCTGCCTCCTTCTAGAAAATTAGAAGTTAGTCCTATAGGCCTGATCAGATTTAGATTCAGTTATTTTGGCAAAAATATTTCATAAGTCGTGCTATGTACTTCATAATGTACACCAGGAGGCACATTTGTGTAGACTCCTCACTCCTAGTGATGCTGAGATTCGTTAGTGGTTGCAGATGATGTCAACCTCAGGCCTCCATTGCAAAGTTCCTCATCAGCCTCTCATCTATTGATCATTATTGCCTCAATCAACTATTTCATAAGGAATTACAGTATGGTGATTTCCTTATTCTGTCTTTTTTCTCTCTTTTATTAGATGCAATTATTTTATAAATAAGAACTTTCCTTTATCAGCCTGGGTTGTTTGGTTACCCCATTAGAAGAGATTTGTTCCCTGTTTCACCTTCTCTCAGCTGCCTCTTACTACAGCCATTGCTGAAGCAACCTGCTTCCTAACAGCATCTCTCCTCGTATGCATTACATACATCTTACATTTTGCCCCTGAGTTCCTCTTACTCCATGAGGGTGGGATATTTGCCTAGCACTCACGTGATGGCTTAGAAGTATCAGGGGGCTAAGACCCCAAGGGGGAAATTTGGACCAAAGGGAGATTGGAGCTGGCAAATAACTGCTCCTTTTTTGCATCAAGCTAACAATTATGAAGTATATTCTACATGTCAAGTCAAAGAGTCTAGCAGGCTCAAGGCCTCACTCCCACAGTGATGACTAACTCAAGTACAACCTCGTATCTGTTTCAGTCTCCGTAGTCATTCATTGCTGTTTCCTGAGATCGCTGTCCAAAATAAACTACCTAAAAGTAAGCCCTTGTCTCAGGTTCAGCTTTCAAGGGTGTAAGCCAGGCTAAAACACCACTACATATAATTCACACAGGAAAGGCAGGATGAATGCTCAATTCTTCATAATACTGAAAATATTCAGAGTATTGCCCTAATTATGTCTAATAATGAAATCAAGCATTTATATGTCATCAATGAATTTCAATCAATTATAGTTCTTACACTTTTTTGCTGCTCAGGTTGTCGCTTTTTCTGCCAATGGGTGCTTCTTTGTGCTGATTCCTTTGTCCCTTTGATGTGTCTCATAGACTTAAGACTTCAATAGCTTCCTTGATTTCTGGCACAACAGGGTGTTTCAGGCTCATCATGAACATTCCTTGCCTCAGACCTGATAGCTGCCATTCCTCCAAAGAGCCTTTTTCCTTTAAATAAGAAACGATGTACTGAAAGTACAATACGAATGCTAAAGATTGCTACAAGATTATTATTACTCATAGGCCTTTTTCAAGGGATAAAGCAAGTATATGTTTCTCTTTTCTTTCAATAAATATAAAAATTCTAATTGGGATATAAGAAATATTTTTTAAAAGGAAAAATCACAAGTTCATATTATTTCCAATTAACCTTTACATGGATTCTACCTACTCTGAAAATCATCATTCTAATACTTTTTACCTATAATATACAAGAATGGTTTGAAAGTAATAATATCTATATTTTTACTAGCAATAAGACTACTGAATGAAGTTTAAGGTTTCTTTGTCAATCCACTTATCCTGAGAGCATATTCCACTGTGAATCTACAGTGAAAACACTATTTTCTAAAGTCCTTTAATTGCTTACTTGGTGTGGTTATGCCACCAACTTAAAAATAAGTTAGGTCATTTGCTTTAGTTTTTTCAAATTTTAGGAGTTATATTTTTCTTTTGATTTTGAAATTATTTTGAACATGTACAATGTATACATGATTCTAAAGTCAAAATTACATAGTCAAAGTATATTCAGAATAGTCTGATTCCATGCCAATTCCCTCTACCTATTTCCTCCCATCCCAAATATATGCAAATATATTTTTGTAGTTTGCCTATCTTATTTTTAAAAAAGCATTCTATACTGCTCTGCACCTTGGTTTTGTTTTTAACATGTATTCTATTCTGTAGATCATTCCACATCAGTGTAGAGAGATGGCCTTCATGCTTTTTAACAGTTGCACTGTATGTTTCATTGTATGGATCTACCCTTTTCAACTAATCCCCTATTTATGGTTATTTGGTTTATTTCCAGTCTTTTGCTATTATAAATAACACTGCAATGAATAATCTTGTGCATAAGTCATTTTGTATTTTGGGGACAATACCTAGAACTAAGATTTCTGGGTCAAGGGGTAAATGTATGTATGTGTTTTCATTAGAGATTATTAAATTCCCTTTAATAGGTTCTGTGTATCATTTTACATTCTCACTGGCAATATGTTCTTCCTGTTCCCCACAGCCTGCCAACCCAGTCGGTGGTCAAACTTTTGGATTCTTGCTAATCTGATTACTTGCCTCCTTTTATCATTCCGCCCCAAGATATACCATGATGCTTTCATCTGCTTTTGGAAGAACTCTCTTAGCATAAACAATAGGTGATTGTGTTGAGGTTGATAGGGGGATGGCTGCAGTGTCCCTGTTTCCACTTGCTTAATCATGGAAATGCCAAAACCCCAAACATACACCATTCTTGTTAAGACCTTGTGTTTCCAAAGGCTGGTTCAGGTTTCCAGCAAAAGGAAAAAAAAAGACATCAAATTTGACCTCCCTTCTTTCTAAGGTCAGCAGAATGCAGAGAGGACAGTAAATGAAGTCCACTGATACTTTACCAGTTTCAGGATCCTGAGAAAGGTAAAGGAGGAACTCTGATCACCTGTTGTCAGCTTGCTGTCTCCAGAACAACCCGAATGTCATGCAGAAGATGTCCCTGTGTATGGCTGGATGTTTCCAGATTGTGAAGTGACCACTCTTTAACTTGCAGGGCTGCCTATACCCAGGACCTTTTCTTTTGCTGTTTTGTATGAGTAAATGTGATGAATAGAAATTATTTTTTTCTTTCAACTTATCCCATTTCTCTGTGCCCTCATGGGTGATTCTGTCCCCCAGGGGACATTTGACAATGTCCTGAGATAAACCTGGTTGCCACAACTTGGAGAGGGGTACTGCTGGCATCTAGCGAGTAGAGGCCAGGGATGCTGCTAAACATCCTACCATGCACAGGACAGCTTCCCCCCACCACCCCTCAACAAGGAATTATTTGGTCCAAAATGTCAATAATGCCAATGTTGAGAAATCCTGCTGTATTCTTTCTTTATGCGCACATTCACAGACATCCTCAAAATGACTACTGTCAGTGGCAAAGGAAGGGCAGAATCACAGATACTTCCTCTCTTTGCTCCTTCTAAAGTCACCAGCAATTCAGAAATCTCTTTAGCCAGAGTGATATATTTATCTGGAAGACAGAAGAACAAATACCATTTTAACCTTCTAAAAACTGATTATCATTAGGTATAATGCAAGCTTTTAACTGTAAGTATAAAGGAAAGTGCTGATTATTTAAAATAAATGGGACCAAAAGTCCCATGAATAATCAAAAACTTGGTTAATAGAGTATAACCAGAGAATAATACAATTGGCTTCTGTGGAGAAATTAAAGTACATGCTGTGAATTGGTATTAAGGAAATTGCATGAAAAGTTAGTCTTAAGGTACCATGATTTTGGAGAAACAGCCTCAGGTGCACAATACATCATATCCAGTCTTTATCTCTGTTTTTTTCATGACTTCTTTCACCTTGGATAACCCAGAAGCTTAGGCCTTGGAACTTTTTAGAATGGTAAGGTATCTCACTCTCCACATTTATTTTCATCTAGAACAGACCTCCTGAATTTTATTGCCAGGAGTTTATCTCTTTCAAAGGAATTATTTTTGAACTTTAGCTTGCCTTATTTTGTGGGCATGGACCGTGTTTAATACTTAATTGCATAATTCACTTTATCTAAAGTGTACCCCTGAAAAGTTACGCCTAAATTGTATTTTTGGCAGTAAATTCAGATTTTTAAATCACAAGGGAAATTTACCATTTAAAAGGAGTCTGAGACTAAATCTTTTGTAGAGAAGGGCAACTCCTTTTTTTGCAAAGTGAATAATTACTCTTTGCCTTTTTTAAGTCTAATTTTTTTTTGTAGCTCAAGTCTAGTCCAGTAAATGCATAACGCTAATTTAAAAAATATCAGTCATGAATTAGAAAGGATTTAGATAGTTGAAGAGTTTCACAAGCAATTTTTAAGAATGTAAAACTGCATAATACATCCTTTATTATTAAATAAGGGTTTTAACTCTTGTTTTGGGTGATGAGAATACTAGACATACTTGGAAAAGTTATGGAAACAATAACCACACTGTCGGCAATAAGAAGAGAATGGCTGGTAGCCTGTTACTCAGAGAAACAGTGTAATGTTGTGGTTAAGAGCATGGATTCAGAAACCAGATTGCTTGGATTTGCATCTCTGCCTAGTGTGGCCTTAGGCAATTTACATGACTTGGCTATGCCTCAATTTCATCATATGAAACATGGAGAATGCTATTACATACCAATGGGGTTGTTCTGAAGATTAAATGAACTAATACATGAGTTGTAAGTGGAAAGTACTAGGGTCATTTAAACAGTTTTGAATTCTGGTGAGCAGCTTCCTTCAAAAGAGGAAGCTTTTTAAAGAGGCGCCTCTCCACACTCTTGTGGGAAGTATGTGGGCTGTACACAGGAGGAAACAAGGCCAGTGTCCAGGACAAGGATCGAGGACATACCTTGGGAAAAAGAGCCCATTCTGCCCGGCCATGCCACCTTCTGTCTGGTCGCGAGGCGTGGGCACAAAATCCCAGCCCCACGCATGTACTTTGTTCCCCTACCACAAATGAATGGTGGCCCACAGCTCCCGAAGCCCCGCAGCCGGACAAGCAGCCATCACGCCGGTCCACTACCACTGCCAGTGGCTAGTGGTGGATGGCTACGAGAAGAAGCTTTCCAGAGCTGGACGACCGGGAGGGCTGGGGGTGGGGCGCAAAAAGAGACTTGGAGACACCGACTCTCGTTCATGACACAAATATTTATGCATGCCCAGTCTCCGCTGGGCGCTGAGAATGCTCTGTTGAATCAGACTCGGCCCCAACATCCCTACTAGTCTCGATCCCCGCAGGCCTGGACCACCGGGTGGGAAGAGCTGAGGCTTTCAGCCAACCTCGCCTACCCAGAGCCCCGCCCCCTCGAGGGCTTTCACGGCTGTTCCGTAAAGTAGGGAAGTCTTTGCTCCAGAACAGCCCGCCTCCATTTTTACGGCAGGCCGCATTCCACATTTCAAATATGGCGTCCCCCACTTAGGCAGCGCCGTGGTTTCTATCCTAGCTGGCCGGGGGCAGTGCTGAGCTAGGGCAGTTGTCTATTTCTGCCGGGCTTCAGAAAACAGTTAAAGTTCGTTTCTGGTCACAGCTCCAGGAATCCATCCTCCTCTGAGGGTCAGGAGTCGCCTCTTCCTTCTAGTCCCTGCAAGTTCCTCCTCTGTCCCTGGTTTGTTTCCCGCGCTACCTCCGGACATCCTGAAGCCCCTGACACTCCCAGACTCAAAACTATGGGCCTTTGGCAGCTGCTGATGCGCTTGCCCCACTGTCTCGGGGCCTCGGGTCCCCCGCGTCGCCTGTGGTGGTCCCCGTCCCTCGGCAACATCTCCTCGGTGGGCTCCTGGCGTGGTCAGCCTTCTAAGTGCCTGGCCTATTGGAACCAAGTAGTGTCAGAGGCGGAGAAGATCGTGGGCTATCCCACGTCCTTCATGAGCCTCCGTTGCCTGCTGAGCGACGAGCTCAGCAACATCGCTATGCAGGTGCGGAAGCTGGTGGGGACTCAGCACCCTCTGCTTACCACAGCCAGGTGAGCTACTCCCTCTCCCCCTGACACACTCACCCACTCGAGTCCTTTTTCCTGGCCGACACATCCTTTCTGCTTCACTCATACTGGCTCCCTGCTTCTCTCTTTCTACCCTTTCCTTTGCTCAGCCCTCCTAGACATTCGATGTTGTCTTTAGTCCACTCACCTTAATATTCTTCCTCTATTTGCTCAGCTGAGCGGATAAGTGATTTTCTTTTGAGAAACACACGTGCGCTTTTCGCGTTTTTTCTTAATTATTGAGGGTAAAAATGCCTCTGATTTGTGGAGAAATTGAGTAGGGATGAGGGTTTGAGTCACTTTGTAGAAATGGTCTTTTAAAAGTGGGATGGATTCACTTTTGGTTCTATTCAAGAGGTCACCTCTAGAAAGAAGCGGGGGCGGGATAGACTGAAGGTAGACAGTTCTTTTCAACCAATGTTCCAGGCTTGAAGTCGCAGTTTATCCAGTCTGTGGTCATTATTGTGTTAAGATTTTTATCACTTATGCTGAGACTGCTGTGAAACTTGACATTAGAATTTGAAGGACCACAACTTTTGCTTCCATTTAAAAAAAAAAAAACCCACCTTTTTGTTTGTAAATATTTTCAAGCATACTGAAAGTTGCAAAAATAAAAATAGTACAATGAACAGAATTGTATACACATATTATTTACATGTATATGTAAAATACATAGACATATATATTTTTTCTGAATTATCTGAGGGTAGATTGTGTACATCGTAATCCTTTACTCCTAAATACTTCATTGTGTATTTCTTAAGCATAGGAATATTAACATAATTATATTAATCAACTTAGGCACATTTAATAGTGGTACATACTTTTCTTTAACCTATCATGATATTCCAAATTTGTTAATTGACCCAGTAATGTCCTTTATAGCATTCTTTCCTCTTTGTTTACAGGATCCAGCCTAGGATCGGGTTTTGCAGTTAGTTGTCATGTTCCTTCAGTCTCCCTCAATTGACAACATTTCCACAGTGCTTCTTTGCTTTTATGACTAGAGCAGTGGTTCTCAATTGGGGCAGTTTTGCTATCTAGCGAACATTCGGCAGTGTATGGAGATGTCACAACTGAGAAATGCTACTGGCATTTAGTGGGTAAATGCTGTTAAACACCCTACAATACCCTGGACAGCTCCCAGCAATGAAGAATTATGTGCCCCAAAATGTCACTAGTACAAGAAAGGGAAACCCTGGACAAAAATGATCTTTTTTCTTTTTTGTTTTTAATTAAACTTTTATTTTGAGATAATTGTAGATTCACATGCAGTCGGAAGAAATAATACAGAGTGATCCAGTGTACCCTTTAGCCAGTTTCTCTTGGTGGTAACATCTTGCACAACTATAGTACAACATCACAATCAGAATATTGACATTTATACAGTCAAGATCCAGAACATTTCCATCACTACAAGGATCCCTCAAATTGCCCTTTTATAGCTACCCTCACTTCTCTTGCCCACCCCTTGTTTTAATTTTTTGAGACACTTGTAATTTCTTTGTTACTACAGAAGGTAGTAACCAAATAGCAATACTATTGTGATTTTATTTCTTGGCATCCATCCCAATTATCAGGAATGTCATGAGTGGTTAAACTTGTCCTGTAGCTGGAATGTTAATTCTCCAGAGATTCTAGGTGAGACACACACAGCACACAAACATATCTATTTTAAAGCTTAAAAATGGAACTAGTGAGTTTACCACCCAATCAAAGAACTATAACTTTACCAATCTTATTGAAGCTATCTGTACTCCTCAGTCCATCTCCCTGATGCCAGCTATACTGAATTTTGCATTTGTTTTTTCTTTTTAAAATTGTATGTGCGTTTCCCTAAATAATAACATGTTTAACTTTGCTCATGTTTTGAAATTTATTAATATGGTAGTTTATTTCACATAGTCTGCTATAATTTACTTTTTTAATTCATCATTGTTTCTAAGATTCATTCATTTTGTGTTTAACTGTACTTCATTAGTTTTTCACTGGTGTATACAATCCTATTGTGTGAATATGCCACAGTCTTTCAATCAGCATTTGGGTTGTTTGCATTTTTGGTGTTATGAAAAATACAACTGTGCATATGCTTGTACATGTCTCTTGGTATACTTGTCTTAAGAGAATAGTTACAGGAGTGTATGCACATTTGCAGCTTTAGTAGATAATAACAAATTGTTTTCCACAGTGGTTATACCAATTTACATTCTCATGAGCACTGTCTGAATTCAAGTTACTCCATGTTCTCGCAACACTAGAACCATGAGGTTTCTTAAGTTTTGCTAATCAAATAGTGGGTTTCTGTGTGTCTGATGGGAATGGTAGTATTAGCTTGGGAGGATAGTAGTAGTATATTGCATTGTCTATATTGTAGTCTCTGTAATAAAGCATTGAAATGAAGAGAGCAGAGCTAGAAAGAACCTTATTAATGTACATATTCTGAGAACTGCAGTTTATCTACTTAGTTGCCATCCAATCAGATAGGGTCTTGGAGAAGATCCCTTCTTAGGCCACCAGAGAAACGCTAGATGAAAGCCTGTACGAAAGTCTGTACGACTAATGGCTTTGAAACTTTCCTGATTGTAGCCTGCCCTACCTACCTAGTCCCAAACTACAGTGGAAGAATTGGAGAGGAACAAAATAAGTTTCAGCACAGTTGTTGTAATAACATCCATGAGTTGCTTTATTTTGTAAGAAGAGCTAATCTGCAGGTAGTTTTATAACATTTATTTTGATAGTGTGTTGCAAATAACAAATAATTTAAACTGACAGGTAACTAATGAACAAAAAACTTGGGGAGGTATATATATCTGTATACACTATATATTGTGTATATATCTGTTTTAGCAAAGGAGCAGGCATGATCCATAAGATAGGCAGATTGTAGTTATGTATATTATAACTAAAAACATGGATTAAGCAGCTGTGTTATTTCACATGCTGTGCACCTTACTTTGTTGAAATCTTGTCAGCAAAAGATTGATAATTAAGAGGAAGATGCTCTCAGCGTATAAGCCAAAGGACACAAAGACGCCTTGTAGTTGATATAGCTAGGACCATAGGAAACTAGATTTGGTAAATTCTTTTACAGCTCCATTTTATATTTTGAGTTTCTATTATATACTTAAATCAATATTCTAACTCCTTAGGTCATTTTACTTTTTGGATGAATCTATGTGGTATGTTAGGGAGGAATCATGTCTAATAGCCCTAAGATTTAAATGAATGGTGACATTTTTGTCAAACAGCAGGAGAAAAAAGGGATATCATCATAACTCATTATTCACTTCCTTCTCTTTCTTTACCTAAGCCATCTCATCAAGAAAAGGGAAAAGAGCCTAGAAGTATACTCTTTAACAGTTTAGAAGTGAGATTAAATTTAAAATCTTGAGATTTGGTGAGATAATGATCTTATTACTAGGAACAATGTAGCAATTAGCTAATTTTTTACCCTTATTTTTCTAAATTTTCTAAAATCGCTCTGTCGTAAGCTCCAGTTAGACAAATAATCCTTAATTAATTAAATCAGAGTTTATTGAAGCTTATAGAAGACTATAAAGAAATATAAAACATGTACCATGTCCTTTGATGAATAGACATTTTATTGGATGCAAATATATTTATACATATCTAAAAGAAGTAAATAAATGACTTGTGACTAAGGAGTAGTAGAAATATATTAGCTCTTACGTTTAGAGATACTAAAATGGCCTGGAATAGTGGAGAACCTTTCATGAAGAAATTGGGATGTCATTAGTATGGATGAATAGAAATTACATGGGTAATATTTTAGGGTGGCCATAGTATATTACATATTTTTTCCTTCGTTATTTTTTTTTCTCCTTTCTTCCCCAGGCTGTCATACCTCTACTAGGTATACAAGGACCTTAAAAGCAAGGATAAACAGTGCAGTAAAGTCAAATGAGCAGAATGAACGGAACTAGAATAGCTAAAACAATGTTCATGAAGAAGAAGAAACTGGGAGGAATCCTTCTACCTAATATTAAGTCTTATATATAACTTCATTGACCAAGACAGTGTTATATTAACAGAGGAATAGACAAGACAGATCGATGAAACAGAAAAGAGAACCAGAAATAGATCAACTCAATTGATTTTTGACAAAGGTGCAAAAGCAGTTCAGTGGAGAAAAGATAACCTTTTCAACAAATGGTGCTAGAACAATTGGACATTCTATGCAAACAAACAAACAAACAAAAATCCTTGACCTAAACCTCACACCATATTAAAAAAAAAAAAGTGAATGTAAAATGGATCATTGTGAAATCAGTGTACAATAGATATAAATGTGAAATGTAAAACAAAACTTTAGAAGAAAACAACATTTTGGGGAACTAGAGCTAGGTAAACAGTTTTTAGACATGATACCAAAAACCCAATTCATAAGAGAAAAAAAATAATAATTGGACTTCATCGAAAGTGAAAAACTTTGCAAAAGACTTCATTAATAGATTGAAAAGATTAGCCACAAACTGGGAGAAAATATTTGCAAATAATATCTGAAGGACTTGTATCTTGAATATGTAAATAACTAAACTTGTCGGTAAGAAAACAATAAAATTAGAAAATGATCAAAAAGAGTCTATGAAGATGGTAAGTCTATAAAGATAAGCCAATGAAAAATGTTCAGCATTATTAGCCATTAAAAAATGTAAATTAAAAACATAATGAGATACTGCTACATACCTATTAGAATGGCTGAAATAAAAAATATTGATAATATGAAGTCCTGGTGAAGATGCAGAGAAACTAGATTTCTCATACTTTGTTGGTGGGAGTGTAAATATTATACAGCCACTCTGGAAGATAGGTTGGCAATTTCTTATAAAATTAAACATACATTTGCCATACGACCCAACTGATTACGCCTGAGCATTTATTCTGGAGAAATAGAAACTTATGACAAAACCTATACATGAATGTTTATAGCAACCTTTTTTGTAGTAGCCCCAAACTGGAGCCAACCCAAATATCATTCAGTGGTGAATGGTTGAAGAAACGGTGGTATATCCATACAAAGAAATGCTACTCAACAATGAAAAGAAATGAACTATTTATTCACACAGCACCTTGGATGAATCTCAAAAGAATTATGCTAAATGAAAAAAACATTCCTCAAAAAAATTCAAAATAGAATTACCATATGATCGAACAGTTCCACTTCTGGATATATATCCAAAAGAATCAAAAGCGGGGTCTTGAAATGATATTCGTTCACCCATATTCATAGCAGCATTAGTCATAATAGCCAAAAGGTGGAAGCAATCCAAATGTCCGTCAGTAGATCAATGGATAAACAAAATGTGGTATATACATATAATGGAATGTTTTCAGCCATAAAAAGGAAAGTCTGGCATATGTTACAACATGGGTGAATCTCGAAGACATTATGCTAAGTGAAATAAGCCTGTCACAAAAAAACACATACTGTATGATTCCATTTATATGAGGTATTTAGAGTAGTAACATTCAGAGAAACAGAAAGTAAAATGGTGGTTGCCAGGAGCCAAAAGGAGGGGGAAATGGAGAGTTGTTGTTTAATAGGTATAGAGTTTCAGTTTTACAAGATGGAAAAGTTGTGGAGAGTGGTTGTACATTATGAATATACTTAAAACTGTACACGTAAAATTGGTTAAGATGGTAAATTTTATGTGTATTTTACCACAATTAAAAATTTAATATCAAAAGTTTATATACTGTATGACTCCATTTATATAGCGGTCTGAAAATGACAAAACTGTAGAGATGGAGAACAGATGATGGTTGCTGGAGTCAGGAACAGTGTGGAACAGAGAAGAGTGTAAATACAAAGAGGTATTATGGTGAAACAGTTTGGTAGTCTGTAATGGTGGTTTTATGAATCAATACATGGGATAAAGTTGCATAGAACTGTAAACACCTG
>NW_011888839.1:673040-703584 GCF_000151845.1 Pteropus vampyrus
ATGTCCGTCAGTAGATCAATGGATAAACAAAATGTGGTATATACATATAATGGAATGTTTTCAGCCATAAAAAGGAAAGTCTGGCATATGTTACAACATGGGTGAATCTCGAAGACATTATGCTAAGTGAAATAAGCCTGTCACAAAAAAACACATACTGTATGATTCCATTTATATGAGGTATTTAGAGTAGTAACATTCAGAGAAACAGAAAGTAAAATGGTGGTTGCCAGGAGCCAAAAGGAGGGGGAAATGGAGAGTTGTTGTTTAATAGGTATAGAGTTTCAGTTTTACAAGATGGAAAAGTTGTGGAGAGTGGTTGTACATTATGAATATACTTAAAACTGTACACGTAAAATTGGTTAAGATGGTAAATTTTATGTGTATTTTACCACAATTAAAAATTTAATATCAAAAGTTTATATACTGTATGACTCCATTTATATAGCGGTCTGAAAATGACAAAACTGTAGAGATGGAGAACAGATGATGGTTGCTGGAGTCAGGAACAGTGTGGAACAGAGAAGAGTGTAAATACAAAGAGGTATTATGGTGAAACAGTTTGGTAGTCTGTAATGGTGGTTTTATGAATCAATACATGGGATAAAGTTGCATAGAACTGTAAACACCTGCACACACAAAGAATCCAGTTTAAAAAATTCTGAAAATGGAATAAGGTCTTTAGTTTTGTTAACACTAATGTATCTATGTTAATTTTTTGGTTTTAATATTGTAGTATAGCTATATATTAGTGGAAGCTGGATGAAGGATACCTAAGACTCTTTATACTATTTTTGCAACTTTCTGTGAATCTGTAATTTCATTATTTTGAAAAGCTAAAAAAAATCACTTCTAATCAAGAGAGAAAATGAATGAATGAATGAATGAATGAATGAACAAACGAATGAACAGTAAGCCTTGGAGACAGGAGACCTGTATGTTCTAGTTTGATCTTTGTCAATAGGTAACAATGTGACCCTAGGCAAGTTATTCCATGTTTTTGAGCTTTAGTTTCCTAAGTAGCGAAGTAAGGAGTTTGACTACACAATTTCCAAAGGTGTTACCAATTCTAAACTAGTGTAGAAATTACTGTTGTAACAATATGTCAGGTAAGGAAGCCATCATCGCTTCTCAAGCAGGGAGTGAGCAGATTGAATGCAATATGGTGATACAAGTGTACAGTCCTTTTCCTACTATTTAAAAATCCTAAAAGCTCAGAAAACAATATTTTTTCAGACTCTTAAGCCTGATCTGAACTGATGAGATTATTTATATAGTCTTTCTTTATCCCACTTAATATGAATATTCTTGCATTTTGCTCTAGAAATATTAATGCATTCGATTATAGGCTGCTGCCTCATATCTTGCTGGAGTGCTGGGCAAAAGGCACCTTCTTAAAATCAGAAAATTTTTTGATTTGGGGAAGACATTTGGTTTCAAAGACTTTGGATAAGGCATCGTGGGCCTGTCCAAACTGGACAGTGGTATGTAGGATGGAGTAGAAGACCAGGTATGTGATGTAAATTGGTAGTGTGGGAGAAGCTGAAGGTAGTGACAATGCATCAATCCCCACTTCTTCCCAGTACAACTTAAACTAATGGTTCAGTAGTATCTTGCTAAGTAAATGTAATTATTTACTTGTATAAAAATTATATATTTCTAATCACTTAAATTTGTATAAATTGGTATTTTAAAGTACTTTTAGCTTTTATAAATTTATATACTGTCTACAGTCAAGAACGTTTTTAATAATCATATAGAGAACACTTAATTGTTTTAAAGGTGATGACTAATACTTTTTTCATATAGAAGTGATTAAATTTTTGTTGTTTAAACATAGCTGATTTTATTGAGCATTGTGGCTTTATTTATTTTAATTGATTACTCTTGACAGAGTTGGCTTTTAGGATTAAATTTTTGTTTAAATATTCTCTTTTTACTTTTGCCTTCAAAACACCGGTCTCTATTTTAGATTTAGATAGGTGGGATTAATTTAGTATGCATTTACTGGAGATAAATTATGACATTTGATGTCTCTCTTAGAGGGTATTGATTCTTTGGTAGAGACTTCTTGTTCCTGACTGAGTTCACTACAGTTACTCGGCTACCTAAAGAAACCTTATTAGTCTTTTCTGCATGGTAAAATTCTTTAGAGCTCTTTGAATTTATTATTAGAAATTTAATTTTAGTCCCTTGCATGTTTATGAAAGACCTTTTCTAGATTCAGTTCTGTAATTACTGATGGAAAACCTATGTTACTTATGAAGGACTTTTTCTTGGATGACTGGAATAAAATTATAAATTTTAATTCATTCCACAAATATTTGAGGTGCTCCAGGCATGGGATATACAAACAAGAATAAGACATAGTTGCTGCCCTTCAGGAATTCATGAGAGACAGTATAGTAAGCATGAGCTCTGGAATCAGACTGTTTAGATTTACATTCTGGCTGTTCCACTACTAAGCTCTGTGATCAGGCAGCATACTTAACCTCTCTGTGCCTTAGTTTCTTCATTTTTAAAATGAGGATAATAATAGTACCTATATCTTAGGGTTTTATGAAGGTTAAATGGGAAAATATAAAGTGCTTAGATTAGTACCTGGCACATAGAAAGTATCCAAATGTTAGCAATTATTATTACTAGAAATTCATTTTAGTGGGGAGAAGTGCAAATAGACTACCTTGAGGTAAATGCTATCATATGTATGAACAATATGCTCTAGGGACAGGGTATAACAAAATGTCTTTTTAGAAAAAATCGAAGACTTTCAAAAGTGAGATGATGTAAGAGTTGGGCCATATTGGATGAGAAGAAAATGAGAAGAAAATGACCAAGGTAGAGAAAGAAATTAAGACACAAGGAATTCTTAAAGTATAGAGAAGTTGTTTTTTGGTGTAGGCTGAACAAGGGATGGAATGAGGCAAAAGGAATAGGTTGGAAATGTCTACTTCAGCCAAGATAGAGTAACTAATGCTTGAGTTGCCCTTCCACTGTAAACAAATAGAATACTGGATATAACATATGAAACAACTATATGCTGCTTGGAGTACAGGTGGCACAGGATTGTGATCCCTATAGGTGGGGAAACAAATGAGCTGAGAACTATGATCACTCTGATGGTCTGCTGAGAGGTACTTTCTAAATAATAGCTCAGAGAGTGGGGACCTAGGCAGATCAGATTTTGCGGAGGCTGAGGCAGCTGGAAATTGTGGAGCAGAATACAGAAGAGGAGGGAGTATTCAGAGAAAAGCTCCAAAAATGTAAGGTGCCCATTTGAGTCTGTTACTGAAAACTAAATAACATATGCATAGGAGGAAAGTCTGTAAGGCTGGGGAACTATAAGCTGTACAATTCTCAGAGTTCTTCCAGAACTGGGAGACATTCAAGCTCTGACTGAACAGTGTAAAAAGAACAGCTGGGCACTCTAGAGACCCCAGAAAAGTTATGCCTTAGTAATGGAGATTAACCAGATTTAGAATACAGTGTATTCTAGAACCTCCCTAACAAACTAAACAGCAAGTCTCAAAAAGATTAAGCTGACCCAAAAGTAATTAAACTGCCAACCATAGCATACCAAAACTCTTTAAAGGAAGACTATAAAATCCAGACACTCCACAACAAAATATCACAATATCTAACATCCAATAAAAAATTACAACACAACTTATGAAGCAGGAAAATATGACCCATATCCAGGAGAAAAATCAGTCAGTAGAAACAGATCAATAAGAGACAGAGATGACGGAATTCGCAGACAAGAGTTTATTATAATTATGCTGAAATATTCAAAGGAAAACATGAGTAATGTAAAAAGTGATGGAAAAAATATATATCAAATGTAACTTCCATAACTAAAACTTTATAATAGAAAAAGGAAAATTATCTGGACTGGCTCAACAACAGATAAGACAAAAGAAAAGATAAGTGAACCGAAGACATAACAATAGTCTGGCAGAAGAGATCCGTGAAAAATTATTATTATTATTTTTTTAGGCGAGGCAACTTGTGGTTGACCTCACAGATTGCAAGGACCTTGTCAGCTTACAATCCCTTATTTTTTATTTTATTTTATTTTTATTTTATTTTTTATTTTCTTACACCTACATCACCTGGTCTTCTTAGGTGGTCTTCCATCCAAGTACTAACCAGGCTGAACCCTGCTTAGCTTCCAAGATCAGATGGGATTGGGCTTGTTCAGGGTGGCATGGCTGTAGACCATGAAAAATTATAGCTGATATTATTGTTAATGGTGAAAGACTGAGTGCTTTCCCTCTAGGATAGGAATCAAGAGAAGGATGTTCTTCCTTACCCCTTCTGTTCAAAAATTTACCAGAAGTTCTAGCCAGTCAAGAAAAATTAAAGGCATACTGGATTAGAAAAGAAAAGCAAGTTTTTATTATCAAATATCATGTGCTAGAAAATCCTTAGGAATTTATTAAAAAGCTACTAGAACAAGTTAGTGAATAGAGCAAGGTTGAGGGATGTCAAAGTAGTCATATTAATTGTATGTCTATATATTATCAATGAAGAGTTGGAAAATGGATTTATAGACAATACCATTTCCGACAGTATCAAAAACATGAAATGCCAAGGGATAAATTTAACAAAGCGTATTCAAAATCTGGATATTACGAATTATAAAACTTTGAAGAAATAAAAAAATGACTTAAATATACCATGTTCAAGGATTGGAAAATTTAATATATTAAAATGTCAGTTCTTCTTTAACTCATCTACAGATTTAGTATAATTTTTTGTCAACATTGACAAGCTGATTCTGAAATTCATCTGTGATTGCAAAGATCTGGAATAGCCAAAACAATTTTGAAAAATAACATTGTTGTAGGTCTTAACACTACATGATTTCAAGACTTCCTACAAAGCTACAATAAGCAAGACTGTGTGAGATCAGTGTAAAGATAAACATATACATTAATATAACCAAACAGATAGTTTAGAAATGGACCCACTTGTATATGGTCAATCAATTTGTGACATAGATAGCAAGGTAATACAATGGGCAAAGGATAGTATTTTCAACAAATGGTACTAGGCAAGGGGATGGGGGAAACCTTAATTCTTACCTCATACCATAAAGAACAATTACCTTGAAATGGATCTTGTATTTATATATGAAAACTAAAATACAAAAGTTCTAAAACAAAACAGTAAAAAATTTTGTGACTTTGTAGTAAGCAAAGATTTCTTAGCGTAATCATGAACCATAAACAAAAAAATTGATAGAGTTTAAAATCAGAATTTAAAACTCTACTTACTCTTTTAAAGATGCTGTTAAGAAAATAAGGCAAGTCACAGGCTGGCAGAAAATATACATGTTGATTGTCAAAGGACTTATATCCAGAACATATAAAGAAGTCTTACAACTCAAGACAACCAATTAAAAACATTGGAACGGATTTAGATATTGTACAAAAGAAGTTATTTGAATGGCTAGTAAGCACATGAAAACATGCTCAACACCATTAGTCATCTGGAAATGAAAGTAAAACCACAGTGAGATACTACTACATACAAAGAAGAATGGCTAAATTTAGAAAGTCAGACTGTAACAAATGTTGATAGGATGTGGAACAGCTGGAACTATCATACATTGCTCGTGGGAATGTAAAATAGTATAACCACTTTGGAGAATTGTTTGGCCATGTTTTAGAAAGTTAAGCATATCCCTATACCATATGACCCAGCAGTCCCACTCCTGGGTGTTGAAATGATAGAGAATAAAAGCCTATGTTCATTCAGAGATTTTAACATGATTGTTCAGAGCAGCTTTATTCACAGTAGCTATACACTAGAAACAATCAAAATGTCTCTCTAAGGTGAATAGAATACCCTTCAGAAATAAAAATGAATGGATTAACAATGCATTTGATAACATAGATATATCTCAGAAGTATTACACTGAATGAAAGGAGCTGGATACAGTAGAGTGCGTACTGGATGATCTCGTTTACATGAAAAATCTAGAATAGGTAAAATTATAGTGACAACAAGTGTCCACTTTGGTTGATTGGGGCCCTAAGGGGAACAAGAGAACTTTTAGAGTCCTGGAAATGTATTATGTCTTTATTGTGGTAGTGGTTACACGGATGTATGCATTTGGCAAAACATTTTATTATACACTTCAAATGCATACATAAATGTTATTGAGTGTTTCATTAATCTATTCATTTTTTATTGCTGAAAGATAGTCCATTGCATGAATATATGGCATTCTGTTGATCTGGTCACCTTAAACGAACATTTTGATTGTTTCTAGTTTGGCTACTGTGAATAAAGCTGCTTTGGACTAAATAAAGTTGATTTAAAAAATGAAGGAAAGGAAAGGTTGTGGCCAGAGTTTGAAGAGCTTCGTGTGTCATCTTAAGAAGATCTAATTTTGTCCTGAGATCTGCGGAGACTGTAAAGGTTAGGTAGTAGAGAGACCTGAATAGATACACCTTTTTTAAAGCTGACTTTTGCAGCTGTGAAGGTTGTGGATTGCAGAGAGGAAAAACTGGAGGCAGTAAGACTTGGCAAAAGATTGCTGTGGTCTCTTCACTTCTCCCCAAGCTTTATTGAAGTACAATTATCAAATAAAATTATATGTATTTAAAAGTGTACAGTGTGATTATTTGATACATGTACACATTGTGAAATGATTACCTCAATCAGGCTGATTAACACATCCATTAGTAGGAATGCTTATGATCTGTCCTCTTAGTAAATTTCAAGTATACAGTACCGTATTATGAACTATAATCACCATGCTAGACATTAGATCCCCAGGACTTATTCAACCTAAAACATCTCCCCATATCCTCAATTCCCTAGCTCCTGGTAACCACCATTCCATTCTTTGTTTCTGTGAGTTGAGTTTGACTTTTTTTTTTTTTTCAGTTTCTACATATATAAATAAGATCATACGGTATTTGTCTTTCTCTGTTTCATTTATTTCACTTAGCGTAATGTCTTCTGGGTTCATCTGTGCTTTTTGCAAATGGTAGGATTTCCTTTTTTCTCATGTTTGGATAATATTTTGTTGTGTGTGTTTATCACATATTCTTTGTCCATCAGTCAACAGACACTCGGGTTGTTTCCATATCTTGGCTGTTGTGAATAAAGCTGAATGAACACGGGAGTGTAGATATCACTTCAAGATAGTGATTTTGTTTCCTTCAGATGTATATCCTGAAGTGAGATTTCTGGATCATATGATAGTTCTATCTTTGATTGAGGAACCTCCATACTATTTTCCAATTTACATTTCCACCAACAGTGTACAAGGGTTCCCTTTTCTCTACATCCTCACCAACACTTACCTCTTGTCTTTTAAATAAAAGCCTATATAGAATTGCAGTAGTCTTTCATTATACATCATTTTGGAAGCACTCTAGAGCATTTCTTACATGCCATCCATACTCGTTCTAAATCGCTCTGTATACCAGTATCCAATGCTCTCTTGGTAGCTGATATAATCATTCTATTTAAGCCATCTTTTTGTCCTTTCTGGCATGATGATCCAGGTAGCAATCTCAGCTTCCAGTTCAGGGCATCATTATTGTGTCTCTTGGTGGAAGCATTATTTCCTTAGGCACTAAAACTTTTAGCAGCTCCCAGGCTTAAAGACAGGAAACAAAATTTTGAGAGGTCATTAGTTGTGAAAGTCACATCCAGTATCCAGTTGGAAGAGGGCTTGTTCAGTTGACAAGCTGCATTTTGTAGCAATAGGCCAGCCTCCCAACATGGTAACTCCCAGCTGGACCCTTGCCTGTGTTGTCATAGGCTCTTTCACTATTGTGTGGGCCTGGCTGCTTTTGGAAGATGGGAAGGGTACATGTTAAGATTAGGGAAGCTGTTGGTCACCAGCCAATTGACTGACTTTTGCTGAGAAGTGAGTTTATTCATGAGAGGCACTATCAAGTAGGCTATCATGATAGCACACAGGTAAGTTCACAGATAGTAGTGTTGGTAGCAGCATGACAGGGAAATCACATCCAGACACAGAATAAATGTATCTTTTGAAGAAGAAAAATTGCTCTCCTCTCCAGGGTGAAAAGGTTGCTGGGTCCATTCCTTATGAGGTAAATGGTTTGTCTGAAAGGGTATCATGTAGGGACACTTAGCAGTGACAGCCATCAGGTTATTCTTGGTGGGAGGAAATCCTTGTTGAGAACAGGCATTGCTGCCATTACTTGCCACCACTATTGCCTTGTCAAGTACTGACTTGACTAGACAAGGAGAATGACTCACTTTGTCAATGAGAGTCACTCTGTGCATGTGCTTGTTAAGAGCCTCTTCTCAATCATGGTAGTTTTGTTGAGAAGTCATATGGAACACAGGTATTTTCAGGTACTGGTCCTATTATCAGAGATTTATCCATATAACCCTTCCCCAAACTAATCTTCAAGAGAATTGGGTATTTTCTTTTTTCCAGCTTGTGATTACTTGGGTAAATGGCCAGAGGTCTATTTGGGAAAAAAATCTTGCACAAGGGATTTGGCCTCTTCATTCAAGCACTGTGGGTCTCTGATTTGGACGAGAGGCCATGACCCTCTCTACTGTAGCGCCTCAGATAGGTCTCTGATCACTATACTTGGAGTTGTTTGTTTTGATTATTTAAATCAAAACAGATCTTAGTGTCATGCCTGTTGATCTGAATTCTGGTGTCTGATTAAATATAGAGGGATTTCTGCCTAGCACAACAAAACATGAGATTACCTCATATTCCTATATCTACCTTGCTGCCTGTTAGAATCACCATGCCCACTTTGCTTCTGGCAGTTACCTGCTACTACCTGGACCTAGCTTCCCCAGAGCTCCTCCCGTTGCTTTCTGATTTCAGGAAGTCCATTTCAGTTATAGTCTTTCCCACCGGAATCCTTAGGCCTGGAAACAAGAGCCACTAACATGATTAGTCATGATTGTGGTGTGCCCCTCACCAACTTATTTCTTCTGTCAAGAGTGGAGAGAAGATTGTCTGGGCCCATTGAAGAAACATGCTAAGAACAGTATGTTATATGAATAAAAATGTTATAAAGTTTGAGTAGAGAAAAGTGGTGAGAGAACGGCATCATCATAGGCTTCTTTCATTGCAAAGAACCTACCCAGACTGCCAAAACTATTTTCATAATGGGAGCCACAATTTTAGTTTCAGTCCAGTACCGTCTGTCATAGTAAATTAACGACAATTCTAATAAGTTTTGTATTCAATTTGTAATATTATTTATATATAAGAACTATAACCATAAAGTGGTTGTCATTCTTATAATTTTGATATTTATACATATTTAAATAATACTTTAATAAAAATCATTTAAAGCAACTGGATGACTGAATTTTTACCCTTTAAAAATTTATTACTCAAGGTTAAGGAATACCAATTAATCTTAATTCTGGACCCAGTTAATAAGAAGAAATTGATCATAGTTTTTTAAGTGCTACAATATTTAATTCTTTGTGCTTAGATCCTAGCAAATTAGGATTCAGATACATCTCTCATATATTGCTCATTACTACTCTATTGCTAATTGTTTTTCATCGATAACTGTATTCTACAGTTGTCCCATCTATAGGATTTAGAATTGCGTGTGTGTGTGTGTGAAACACCTTATTGGCCCCTTTAGTTAATGAAAAATACTCATCTGAATTTGTGATTTGAAGAGTTTAATGAATGTTTTTCCAAAAATAGCTACCCTAGAATAGGTGTTTGAAATGGGTACTAGATGTTCACCATTCAGGTAGTTGTTTCTCATTTAATATTTATTTGAAGTTCTAGATACAAATCTTAGTTTATGGAGTGCAGCTGGATTTGCTTTTCTTCCTATGACTCACCGAAGGCTTTTCAAAACCTTTCATTTTTTTCTATTTTCATGTACCGAAACTTCATTTTAACAAATATTCTTAAATAGCCTTAAAAATTACCATTTTCTTGGAATCTCCTTGGAAGGTTATTTTATTTGCTCCAAAGATATTTTAGCAGACTGAGTTGTTTTTTTCAGAATTGTGAGGCTAGAGATAGGTCTAGCAGTACTGTTCTGAATTTTTTAAACAATAATTTACATGAATATATTCTTTATTGTGTTTCATAATTATAGGGGCTTTTTGATAGGTGCTTTCTATATCTCAAATGGTTAGCATTCATCAAATAAATGGAATTTATTTTATCCTCAGAATAAAAATGTCTTCATGAATCTTCTATTTCACCAACATTTCTCTCTAAGTTTAGGCTGTTACTTTTATGTTGCTCTGTAAAGAAATGTCATTTAGTTTCACAGGATTAATGCTGTAGTATATACAAAACATTTATTAGAAGCATCTTTATGTAGTTTGATTATTATTTATTTTCTTACATACTTTTTATCATGTAGTACCCATGATTAAAAACAAGTGTGAACATATGACAATAGAGTGTGCATGGTACAATTTTATGGGTACATTCCAGAAATGAACACCTAGAAGTTGGTGGTCCTGGCCCCAGCATTTTAATCTAACTTTAAAAATACTTATGAATATACGTGGTCAACTTAGGAAAAAACTGGGGTGGAGCTTTTCCACCCTGGATTATTTTTATTGTTTCATAGGATGAGCTAAAAAAAATAATGTCTTTGATTTTGAATGTACGTTATAATAGTAGGTTCATTGGTTAAATGGTCAGGGTAATATCTCTTGCTCTGTAGAGGGCAATACTGTGAGCTTGATCATTTAATTTCCCCCCCCAAATTATATTGAGTTTCTGATTACGTGTCATCTAGTGAAAAATCCCTTTTAAATTTCTGGTAGATATTATCCTGTTAGCTGTTTGATGCTTCTTTCATTTAGTTCTGAGTTGGGGAATGCAGACTGATTTTAATTTTAATTTGGAATTCCAACTAATTTTAGTTTAACTTAATTACAACGAAAGCACAATATTCTATAAACAGCACTGCAATATAGGGAGGCAGTAGTGGATAAGGTTGTAGATAAGAGCATAGGCTTGTGAACTTACCAATACCTGGATTTGAATTCCAACACTGCCATTTTCTAGCTGCGTGAACCACAGGATTCCTTGAGCCTTGTTACCTCATCTGTAAGAGAGAGGAAATTATTATTATTCCTGTATCACAAGATACTAATGAGGATTACATGAGACAACACACTGTAGAATGTTTAGCTTAGGTGCTCAATAAACATAGCTGCTGTTATTAGCTATTATTTATGCTGATAATTATTTCTCTGTGACCTCAGGTCAGTCTTTTATTTATTTATTTTTTTCATTTACCTAATTTTGCTCAGAGGATAGTTTTAGGAATCCACAGAAATATTATAGCTAAAAATGATTTGAAATGTATATTGTGCTGTACAAAAATAAGGTAGAAGTGTAGTATTATGACTTATTGTTAGAAATAGTGGCAGTTGAAGTTATGTGGTATAGTGGAAAGAACATAGTTTTGGAAGCAGAATGTCTTTACTAGCTGCTGTTTGGGCAAGTTAACTATTTAGAGCTTCAGTTTTTTCTTTTTCTTTTTAAATTATTAAATTTATTAGGGTGACAATGGTTGATAAAATTATATAGGTTTCAAGTGTATAATTCAATAATACACCATCTGTATATTGCATTGTGTGTTCACCACCCAAAGTCAAATCTCCATCGCCATATCAGTTTTCTCATCAGTGAAAATGGGAACAATAATACCTATCTTGTGGAATAATGCCGATCTTATTGTGAAGCTTGGATGTAAGGCCTAGGTGACAACATAGTTTTCTTTCCCCCTTCCTAACTGGAGAATAGAAAATGTTTTTGGCAAGAACAAGCATCCTTTCTGAAGCAAAATATAAGTTAATTTTGGATTAGAGATTATTTTATTTTCATTAATGAATTACAAATAAAATATGATTGACTAATGGTTTTTGACATCTAATATATAGTATGAAAATATCTTAGCTTTAAGACATTGTAGATTTAGACAGAATTCGAGAACAAATTCTAATCAGCAGGTGCACAACTTCTGCAAAAAAATGTGGAATTTGTCATTCTATAATTTACTCCTCTATCAAAAACAGCTGTCTCCAAATAGTGCTTCATACTGTTGGCAAATTAAGTACAAATTCAGGAAGCAATCTGTGTTTCATATGATTGTGATTTGTAAAAATAATTTAGACGTAAGCTATCCACAAACCATTTTTTTAAGGAAAAATTCTTTCTAAATCCTCATATGTTGGCATTACACATGAGTTTCATAGTTTAAATTCTGGAACCTGCAAGCAGAAATATAAGAAAGGGCTCATTTAGGATGGAATGGCACACATTTCTAATTGGGAGGGTCTTCATTTTGATTTTTGCCCTCCTGCCCTACCCCTTAACCAAAAACCAAAGCAAAACATCTGGAGTTTATTTAGGCAATATAAATATTCTTAGAAGAATGAATCCCTAATCATAAAACTTTTCTGGAACTGAAAAATACTTTTGAATAGACAGAATTCACATGATTAGTAAAAATATCTTTGAATTCATAAAGGCTTTCACAAGTCACGAGTGCAAAGTTTGGGAGCAGTGGGGACTGAGGCTGATGGAGTTGTTCATATGCCTTAGAAGGAAAGCAGTCCAGTAGTCACAAGGGTTATTCCCTCAGCTTTTCCTTTAGAAAATTTTCCAATAAAAGTAACTTATTTATTGTTAAATGGTGGTTATTTTACTTTGAAAGATGTACCAAAGGTAACAGTTTTATTTTCTTTTCACGTATTTAAACAAGTTTTGCTACATGGAGACCAAGAGAAAGCAATGCCCTTCAAAGCTCTTATGTTCATCTTTTCCTTCGTACTTCTGTCCCTGTAAGTAAGATGGAGGGTAGGGAGAAGGAATAATAGCTAAGCTTTGAATTTGGAGGGGAATTGAATGGTATAGCTTACGTTGCAATTAGTCAACCAATGTTTATTGACCATCTCTTGTATATTAGAGCACGATGAGAGTTGTGTTGAGGTGAAAAGTTTTCAGAGAACTAAGAGTATTCTTGAGGAAACTAGATGTAAATGAAGTTTAAACGATGATACAAGATAAATATAATTTGATCATAATTGTTAGTAATTGCCAAATGAAGAGTTTAGTTTCAGGTTACAGGAGATCAGAGGAGGAGCAGACTGCTCTGTGGGCTGGCTAAACCGGAAGACTTCATGGAAGAAGAAGAATTTTGAGCAGCTGCTTGAAGAATGAGTAGAATTGGATGGAAAATAGAAGTTATTTCTGCCCTTCCCTTTACCTGGAATGCCAAGTGTAGAAGTCAAGAAGAACAGAGTTAGTATGTTAATTTTGAATCAAAATCAACATTGAACCATGTGGGAGAATTTTAACTTTAATGAGCTGGAAAAAAACCTCTTGATGATTTTAGCATATTATAAGTCCCCTTAATTCAGGCCTATAATACAAAAACAAAAATAAAAATTTTTAAGTGCTGGAGGGACATAGAGAAAGTGTTGCCATTCCAGATATTCACTATGAAAACAGCAATGTTATACTATTAAACCTGTACATTTCAAGCAGTTTATGTGAGGGAAAGAACACACAGAGAAACCATTTGTCTCCACTAGAGAAACCTTCACTTTAAACTGTACAATAAGCCTTGGTAACTCTAGAGCATCAAATAACCTTTCATGGATTCTGGTCCTGATACACATTACCAATCTAACGAGGAAAGTGTTTCTAGTATGCCTTCCTTCTTCCTTATCCTCAGAACTAAAGTGATTCTGTTTTTCTCAAGATCATTTCAAAGAAGATATCAATTTTGTTATTATATTCTCTTACCCCTTTTTCCTGTCCATCTTTCGTCAGTATGTTTTAATTAATTATCTATTTTAAAATATACTCATTGCCATTTATAATTATATATAAATAGAAACGTAGAGATGATCAACTTCATGGTGAGTGGACATACATAGTGCTTGGGTTGCATATTGTTTTTTTAAAGCAAATCTGGTCAAGTTTTGTTTGCTCTTAGACTAGAAATGAATCACATCTTTTCAGGAACCCAGAGGAATCATAAAGAAAAAGCAAGTGTTGTGGTATCAGGCAGAATTATTTTATTTTATTTCTGTTAAACTAAAAAATCAAGTAGAGTTTTTAGCCTTATTATTTATAAAAATCTCTAGTTGAAAAGAGCCACCTTCGGTATAAGTTATTTGATTTTTCAAAAATTAATTCCATTTCTATATAAAACATGTCCCTGTTAGAGAGTACAGACATTTGTTTTAAAAGTACCTGTAATCTTAACCATTAATACAGAGGTAGCTAGTATTAATATTTTAATATGTAGGCTGCAAGTCTATAAATGAGTTTGGTTCATGCGTATATATTTGTTTCTTGCCTTTTTCTCCTAGCAGTGTATAGAGAATTGCTTTTAATAGTAAATATAATTTTTAACAACTACATGGCATGATAAATACATTCCAATATTTGGATATACCATAATATAATTCATTATCTTCTTTTGTTGGACATTTTTTCCTTAAATTCTTCACTGTTGTACATAGTACTGTGATGAAGAAATTTTCATATATATCATTACACACTTATTTATTTCCTGAGGATAAATTCCCAGATGTTGAGTTTCTGAGAAAAAGAGTATGCATGTTTTCTTTTGAAAATATTTTCACATTTTAATTTATATCTAAAGTATATGGGAATGCCTGTTTTTCCTCATTCTTGCTAACCTTGGAAATCAATGTTTGCCAATTTCATAGGTGCTAGAAATATCTTTTTTATATGTTGAATGTTTTTCAATACTAGTTGGATTAAGTCTTTTTTTCTTGTATTTATTGGCCAATTTTATTTCTTCTTTTGTGAGTTGTCTATTTATAGCTTTTGCTCATTATTGATTGTATTTTTATCTCCTTATTGACATACATATGAGAGCTCTCTGTGTATTAAGGGTTTTACTTTTTTGTTACGGCTTTTTGCTGTGTGTTAAGGGTTTTACTTTTTGTTATGGCTTTTTGCTGAACAGAAGTTCTTTGGTTTCTCTTTTATCTTTTTATTTTGAAATAATTATCTATTCACAAGAAGTTACAAAAATAGTAGAGCAATGTCCCTTATCCCCATTATCCAGCTTTCTACAGTGGTAACATCTTGCATAGCTGTAGAACATTATTAAAACCAGAAAATTTACATTGGTATAATACCTGTAAGTAAACTACAGATGTTATTTGGATTTTGCTAGTTTTTACATGCATTCATTTGTGCATATGTGTGTTCTATAAACTTATATGGCATGTATAGATTTGTTTAACTACCACAATCAAGATACAGAACTGTTCATCACCATGAAGACACTCCCTAGTGCTACCCCTTTATAGTCTCATCCTCACCTCTTTCCTAACTCTGGGAATCCATTGATCTGTTCTCTACGTTTATCATTTCGAAATGGAATCATATAGTGTATAATCTTTTGAGATTGGATATTTTCACTCAGCATAATGTCTTTGTGATACAACTAAATTGTTGTTTGTCAATAGTTTATTCCCTTTTATTGCTAATTAATATTTCATTGTCTGAATGTACCATAGTTTATTAATCCATTTACCATAAAGCCCAAGTTTTGGCTATTACAAATAAAGTTGCCATGAATATTCATATTTTTATATGAACATAAGTTTTCATTTCTCTAAGATAAATGCTCAAGGGTGTGATTGTTAGATTGTATGATAAATGTATGTTTAATTTTATAAGAAACTGCCGAATTGTTTTCCAGAATAGCTGTACTAGTTTACACCAGCAATGTATGAGAAATCTAGTTCTTACACATCCTTGGCAGCATTTGGTATTGTCAGCATTTTTAATTTTTTTAGCCATTCTAATAGGTGTGTAGTAATATCTCATCTTGGTTTTAATTTTTGTTTCCTTAAACACTAACGATGTTGAACATTTTTTCATGTGCTAATTTGCCATCCTTACATCTTAACTTGTCTGTTCAGGTCTCTTTTGCTCATTTTCAAATGGATTGTTTTCTTACTGTTGAGCTTAGAGAGAGTTCTTTACACATTCTAGATACAAGTCATTCAGATATGTGATTTGCAACTACTTTCTTCCAGTCTGTGGCTCATCTTTTTATCTTGTTAACAGAGTCTTCACAAAGTAAAAGTTTTTAATTATGATAAAGTTCAATTACTGATTTTCTTTTCTTCTATAGATCGAATTTTTGATGTGATGTCTAAGAACTTTTCCCTAGCCCTAGGTCTCAAAAATGTTCTCCTATGTTTTCTTCTAAAAGTTTTATAGTTTCATGTTTTGCATTTAAACTCATGGTTCATTTTGCACTGGCTTTCATATATACAATGAGTTTTAAGTCAAGGTTCTTCTTTTTTTTTTTTGCCTGTGGATATCCAGTTGTTTCAGCACAATCTCCTTCCTCCATTGGACTGATTTTGCACCTTTGTCAGAACTCAGTTGATGTATTTGTATTGATCCATTTCTGGGTTCTCTGTGCCATTGATCAATGTTTGTTCTTCTGCCAGTACCACACTGTCTTGGTAACAATGGCTACATAATAAGACTTGAAGTCAAATAAAGTGATTCCTTCTACCTTATTCTACTTCTGCAAAACTGTTTTGGAATAAGCTTGTCTGTATCTGTGATACTTCTTGTGGTGGCAGCAAAGCATAGCACCTCTCCAGCTTGCCTTGCATATGGTACTGGATCTGGCTAAGGCCAGGAGAAGGTGACAGTATTCCACTGGGGTGAGCTTCTGAATGTCCAACTGAGCACAGCGTGGGAGGGAGAACTTTTTTAGGTAATAAGAAGTCATTCTTAATATTAAACAGAGGTGTTGAAAATTTTTTTTGTTGAAAATTTTCCTTTAGTGGTATCAATATAAGACTAGTATACAGTATTTAGAATGGCATTGTCCTGCTTGAAAGCAAAGGCATAGACGGCTAAGTACTCAAGGACCCTTCTGTTTTCATTTTATCCACTGTTGTCAGGGACTTGGGTTTAGGTTTCTACAGCAACCACGGTCTGGACTACATAATACCAACACTTTATGTGCATGTGGTGTTAACTCTGATGCCTTATACGCTACACGTGGCAGAGTTACAGTTGCTATGGAGATCAATCTTTGGACATATTGGTTGATAACAATGTCTCTCATATGTGGATTTTGCTGCTGAAAGACTATGAAGTGATGTTATGAGTTGACCAAGAGGTACATAAGACTTTAATATGCATATTTTTATTTGAATTCTACCACTTAAGGCTGATGGCGAAATTATATATTCAAGATGAATATATTGAATATATAATTCATCTTGAATAAAATTATATATTCATCTTGAATCTATAATTTTCTATTTTCTACTTAGTTTTCATAACCATCATTTTAAATAGCTATATAATATTTCATCTATGATTATACATATTTTACATTGTTTTTACATTGTTGGATTTTATGTTGTTTCAGAATGATAGATCAAGCTGTGAGATATATTTTTGTTTATTAGATAGATCCCATGATGTGGGAGTAGTTAGCCAAACATAAACATTTTATAGTGTTTAATTCAAATTGCCAAATTGTATTTTTAAAGCATTCTAATCAGTTTATTATAAGACACGATCAGCCGTGTATGAGAGTACTAATGTCACTTTGCCAATATTTGTCATTATCATTTTTAAAAAGACTTTTTTACTAATTAGGGAAAAAACGTTACTCTGATTTAAATTTAATTTACTTGAAAAAGTTTTTTAAATTTCTATTTATTAGTTTCTCTTTTTATGTTCTGTTTATTTTTCATGGTTTGAGTGGTTTCTTATTAATCTTTATGAGATCTTTATATAGTGAAATTATTGTATTATATACTACAGATTTTTTTTAACATGGGTTTTTAAATTTTAAATGTTTTTATGTTTTTTCCTTTGTGAGTCTTCTATTTTCTCTGTGCTTAAGTTTTGCCACCTAAAGAAGGTTTGCAGTAAATATTCAGTTCTGTTTTCTTTTACTTCTTTCATCACTGCCCTTAACAAATTGGTTAACAAGCTGAGAAGTTTGGGTACTTATGAGTCCAGACTTACTGTATGACTTATGTACCAAAGCAAGTACCAAATTAACTTGGTTCCATTTACATAGTTTATCAAAAATTGGAAACAAATTTTTAAAAGGACTAGAGAAGAAATCTAGCAATTTCAGTGCATTCCTAAGGTATTTATTACCCTTTGCTAGAAGGTTTATTCACCATACCATCACGTGTGTTCGTGCAGATAATTGAGAATTATAGTAAGCTGTCTTAGTCTATGATACACAGACAGAATGCACTTTAATTGCATTCTAATTTATTATCTGATGAAAGTACCTTGCTAACAAATCAACCCGGATATGACTTATTGGATAGCCTTTGCACTTAGAGGAATAATCAGTCTGTAATCATAAACAACATGAACTATTCATCTTCTAGATTGCTATCGTATTTATTACTCTAAATTCCTGTGCCGGGTTTCTTTCCTGTTTGTTTCCCACTTCATGGCTCATGTGTCTCCACCTGCCTGCTGTAAGTTGGTGGAATCCTATGCTTACAAATTATTTTTCTTGAAGTAGGGGTTATGCATATGCCTAAAAACAGAGTGCTGTCACTTTACTGTAGAAATAAAATGCATTTCCCCTCAATGACAGTAAATAGAATAAACTGTCAACATAATATACTAATACATGATTTATTCTCTGCTGGCCTGGTAAGAACTAACACAATTTTAATTCTATAAAGAAATAAAAACTTTGTCCCCTGATGTCCTCTATTACTTCCTGCTGATTCCAAAAAGGAGGTATGCAAGTTAAAATGCAACAACTTCCAGCCCCTGTTTTCTTTTGAGACAACCTTGTGCAGAGAATTGGTATCGGGGAGTAAATTTAGCCAAGTGATGCCATTCTCTGATGCAGTACCTTCATAAAATTCTACCACTTAAGGCTGATGGCAAAATGAGCAACCTATGGCACTAATTCCACAGAATGATTTAAAACTTTGTAACATTACATTTCCTCAGTTGATCCAAATCTTTTTGAATACCACTATGTTAGGAGGGCATTGGAGTGGGACTAAAGTGTGGGGAGTACAAAACCATGTACAAAAACCTAAAGACATTCATAGTCGGCCTCCTCAATGTAGTTACAATAAAGTTAATTGCCTTCCCTATTTCAGAAACCATTTTTTCTGTCTCCTCTATCTCTACCTTAATAATTTTAGTTGAATCTACCTGTCCTGCTTAGTATCTTTAGCAACCAAAGAGGATAATAATCCTTATTTGAGAGTATTCTCTTTTTATGAACACTGATCTTACATCTAGAAGAGACCTCACTTGTGCTTTTGGTATGACGCTGTCAGAACGAGTGTACCTAGAATTGTGCTATGATTTTTTGTTTCCATTCCTGGCCCATATTTGTGTCAAAATGGAAGGTAAAAAGATATTGGTCTATTTCACTTACCCTATTTACATTGGAAGTTGGTTTTGGCATGCAAATCACCTTAGGTGGGCTTGGAAGTTCTGTTCGGAAGGATTTGGCCCCAGTTTGGATCTATTCAAGGCATTGTTGACTTCTCTGTTTCCTGACCCCTTAGAGCTAGATCCTGTGTGCTATCCTGTCTGAATATTAGGAAAAAATTAGGGATCGTTCTTACCTAACTTTCCTACCAATGCCCTTACATTCCTGCTTGGGAAGTCTATATGCTTCTATTGGCACTAATCCAAAAGAGAAACCACATTTACTATTTTAGGATCAGGTTGAGGAAATGATATCTTGACAAGATGCAGAAAGAAGTATTTCTGAGCAGCCGGACTTGCTTTGTGCATCCTATTTAGGCAGCCCACCTATTTTATCAGGATCTCTGGCTGTGCTTGAGAATGTTTGCAGAGGCTAACTCCAAGCCAAATCCTACTGTGAAGCTATAGCTCAGTTTGCTTTGGAGACAATTTACTTCATGTTTGCTATCCCCTTTGCTCTGTAGCTGTTTCTTCCTACTCTGGTTCCTGATATTTCCTTCTATTGTCAGTATTTTCTGGATCCATGCATTCTTTGCATGAATTTTTCAAGAACTTCCTTCTAAGGCTATGTTTGAACTCCATTTCAGGAATAATAACTATACAGTTATATTGTGAATTTAGTGGCATTTTTGACCTTCAGGAAGACCCTTTTAGGTTCAAATTAGAGAAAAATAGTTATAGCTGGCCATAGTAGAATATAAGTCACACTTTGGCTTCCAGCCTTATAATTCTCCCCAGAATAGGTCTAGGAGCACTAATGACTTCCGTATTACTAAATGTAATGTCTTTGTCCTAATTGTATTGTTGACAGTTTCCTTTTTCTTGAAAAACACTCTTTACTTGGTTTTCTTCTGACTTTCTAGCCATTCTTTCCCTGCCTCTGTGGCAGGCTTATCCAGGTGATTAAATGTTACTATGCTCTTTTATGACTCTCTTCTCTCTCCAATTTACCCTTCAATATCCTTCAATTACCAGAAACAATCTACTTTAGTGTAACCTTACCCACCTGACCTCCTCCTAGTCTACTCCCTAAATTCTTGAAGAACAGAAAAGTAGATATGAACATATTAAAAAACATACCATATTCTCGAATAGGAATTCTCAGCATTATAAAGTACCAATTCTCCCATACTTAATTTACAAATTAAAGTTATCCCAATGAACATACTAGACAAACTAATTATAAAGTGCATATCAAATCCTGAATAACCTTGAAAAAGAAGAGCAATGAGCAGGGACTAGCCCTTCCAGGTATTAAAACATACCATAAAGCTTCAATTAAAACAATGTAGTACTGGTGCAGGCATTGACAGACTATTAGAGTAGAATTGAACATTCAGAAATAGACTAGAAAATATAGCACCTTTGGATATGGTAAAAGCATTATCTCACATCAGTAGAAGTAAAGATAGACTAATACCTGGTATTGATATTACTGTGTAGCCATCTGGAAAGAGAATATTAGGCCCATACTTGACAGTGTATACTTGGATGAACTCCAGATTGGTGAGATACTTAAACATAAAACATGAAACCACAGGAGAATTTAATTATAACCTTAGAGTTATATAGCCTTTCTAAAATTGTGACTCAAAATCCTGAGCTCAAAAGATTGGTTAATTTACCATTTAAAAATCTGTGTGACCAAGATTCACCATAAGCAAAGTCAGAAGAGAAATGCAAGATTCATTACAATCTCTATCAAAATTCCAGTGATAATTTTCACAGGAATACAACAAAAATTTTAAAATTTGTATGGAACCACAAAAGACCTCAAAGAGCCTAGTAATCTTGAGAAAGAAGAACAAAGCTGGAAGTATTACACTTCTTAATTTCAGCCTATGTTACAAAGCTATAATAATCAAAATAATATGATATTGACATTAAAAAAACACACATTGATCATTGGTGCAAAATAGAAAGCCCAGAAATAAACCTACCTATATGTGGTCAATTAATTTACAATAATGGAGCCAAGAATATACAATGGTCAAAAGATAGTCTCTTCAATAAATGGTGTTGAGAAAAATAGGCAGCCACCTGTAAATGAAACTGGATCATTATCCTACACTGTGCAGAAAAATCAACTTTAATTAGATTAAAGGCTAGAACATAAACTTGAAACCATAAAACTTCTAGAAGAAAAGATAGGGGCTAAGCTCCTTGACATTGGTCTTGACAATGATTTTTTTTTTTTTGTATTCGACACCAAAGTGAAGGCAACAAAAGCAAAAATAAACAAATGTGACTATACCAACTAAAAAGTTTCTGTACAGCAAGAAAGGCAACCAACCGAATGGGAGAAAATATTTGCAAATCATATATCTGATAAGAGGTTAATATGTAAAATATACAAAGAACTCATACAATTCAGTAGGATAAAAAAAAAAAATCAAAAATTGAGCAGAAGATCTGAATAGACATTTTTCCAAAGAAGAGGTACAAATGGCCAACAGGTACATGAAAAAGTGCTCACCATTTGTAACTGTGTGGTGATGGGTGTTAACTTACCGTGGTAATAAATATATACACACACACACCCATATATATATATAGTAATGCAATATATACATATATCAAATTATTTTGTTGTACACCTAAAAATAATACATTATATGTCAATTATATCCCAATTAAAGTTTTTTTTAATTTAGGAAAAATATAAGTTGAAAAAATTTTGTCACTAATATTGCAGACAAGTATATATATTAAGAGCTATAGAAACATAATAGAAAAATGGGCAAAGGACATGAACAGATAGTTGCAGAAAAGGAAGTATAGATGGCTCTTAAAAATGTGAAAGAATGCTCAACCTTACCTAAAAAAAGAGAAATGCAAATTAAAACTTCAATAAGATATGTTTCTCACCTATCATATTGGGAAAAATCCAAAACTTTAGTAACTCAATTAGTTTTCCAGGCACTTTGATACATTGTTGGTAGGTGTGCACAATTTAGCAATATCTGTCAATATTACAAATGCCTTTACCTTTGACCCATTAATTCTACTTATAAGATTATCTGTAGTAGCAAAATCCAGTAGCAGTTGTTGGGCTTTTTCTTCTCATCCATGGGGTGGGGGGGGGGGGGGGGGGACAAACAATGGAATGCTATGAATTCCTGCCCTCCTCTCCCGGGAAAAAGGATATGTTAAGTAAAAAAAGTAAGGTACAGAACAGTATGTATAGCACTCTCTCTTTGGTGTAAGAAAGGAGGGACGAGTGTGTGTGTGTGCTCATATCAGGATATATGAACTATAGTACATAAGAAAGACTAAGATTGATTACCTATAGGGGTGGAGGAAATTAGGTAAATAGTGACAGGCTGGAGTGTGACAGTATACCTTTTTATTTTATATTCTTTTGATTTAAAAATGCATAAAAATACCTACAAGTCTGATCAACTTCTCTACCCCTTCTCCTAACTTTAGTGGTTTTTGAGGTTGGAGACTTCTAATGTGAACAGCAAGGCCCTGGAAAGCCTATTTCTTCAGCCTTACATCACAGCATGCTTCCCCTTGTCCTCTCTGCTTTGGCCACATTGGCCTTTTTTCTTTGCATCAAACTCATTGTGTTTCTTTCTGTAACAGGGCCTTTTATCATGCTGTTCCCCCTCCCTGGAGACTTTGCCTAGTTAAAACGTGCTTATCTTTTGATCTTAGTAGTATGTTACCACAACAGAGAAGACGCCTCAGATAAGATCAGATTTTCCTTCTGCGTGCATTGGTAGCACCTTGTTCATCTTTTTAACTCTGGTCATAAATGGCAGTTGTACATTCTTTGTTGAGATAGTTTAGTCTGTCCCTCCTACTAGAAAGTAAGCCACATGAGGGCAGAGACCACGTCTACTGTGTTCAGGAATAAAAATACCTGTTTCCTAGGGTAGTGAAGATTAAACGAGATGGTAAATGTTATGTGCTTAGCATGGTGCCTAGCACAAAAGCACATCCTACTAGTTGGATTCTGCTATATCTTGTTATATTTTTACTAAAAAGAAATGATACTGTTATGAATAAGTTAATTGAATAAGGTTTAAGGAAGAATTCTGACTCTCCTTGGTCAGAAGAAGGAGTACCTTTGGAGAGGAATAGCTAATCCTTTTGTGAAAAGAGAAAGAAAATAGCTTTTACTCTACTATTCTTGGCTCCTATGTCGAAGTCAAGCTGCAAGAAAACTTTTTTGACAAAATATATTACCTTTTCCAGAAGCATTTCTTTTTTCTTTTTTTAGTCAAATAGCAAGCAGTTTTTAAAATTACACAAAATAGAATTTTTCAATCAGAATCTGGGAATTAATACGTACAATTGCAGGTCTATATTTGTCGTAGTCACCAAACTTGTAATAATTAGGTAGAATTCAAGACAATGGGATCCAAAATAATAAGACAGACATTTTGTGTTGTGGCACAGAGAACAGGTTTGTTGTGAATCACTGGGATCATGTTCCCCATAGTGTTATTCGTAGAGTGGCTTTGAAGAATTTTAAAAATTATATTCCAGCTGCTTAATAGTTTCTTCCAGTGTTCTCCAGTTACCATGGCCTCATTTCAGTTCCTGACATTTTGAAAGTTGGTGGATTATTTTAAGTGCCAGGTTTTTACTTTTCACGTATTAAGTAGGTATTAAGAAAATTGCCCTTTTGGTTTACTCCTTTGAGTTCTTTGTTTTACATTTCTTGAATGTGGCCAGCTGCCCTGCTCTCAGGAAATTGGAGTCCTTAGATCCAAACTAAGATATGCATAACTAGGAAGTATTGTTTCCTGTCATTTTCCTTCATAGCTTGGAGAAGGCTACGCATGGAGCAGAAAGCACAAACTGGTGGCCTATAGGCTACTTGGGGTTCTCAGATCTCTTTTGCTCAGCCTGTAGAGTAAGTTGAAAAATCTGGATTTCCAGTTTCTTTTGAAAATTCAGAAGGCATGGCATTACCATGTGGCAGCAATTGACAGTGCTCTGTAGGTGTAGCAGAAGCACCCCAGGCTGCCATAGCTTTCTCTTTCTTGCCTCTTTCCCTCTAGGTTCATCCCCCTTACTTTATTAATTTATATTCCTTTCCTGGCTTCTGGCTTCTTTAGGCATTTGAGATTGTGACCATTGGTATAGCTGGGTAGGACACCATTAGGTTAAGAGCAAGGGAGGCTAAAATCAGCGGTCTGCTGAGCTGCTTCAGTTATACAATCTCAGAGGTCTTCCATGGCATCCTGATCAAGGGCATCCTTGGTCTTTCTCCTGGTTAATGAGATTTTAAAAATGGCAATGGATGTCTTGTACAAATGAGCTTAGAATAATTAAATAACCATTTAATAAGAACTAGAATACTACCCAATCAGAGCTGGTTTGACTGCCAGGACTGTTTTCTGGAGCTTCCTCTTATTCCTCTAAGTTTGTAGAATATGTTACCTGTTGATGAAAATGTTTGAATATATTATTTCTTTTCCAGGAGTTTTTAAGAGGAAATAACCCATAAACTAGCAAGTTGGCAAATTGTTAAGTGGCACAGAAAACCAAAAATACCTCACTCCCCCAAACTTGAAATTTTTGCTCTATTTTTTTATTGTGATAAAATATATATAACATAAAATTCATGATTTTAACCATTTTTTATGTGTACAATTTACTGATTCAGTGACATAAAGTATATTCACATTACTGTGCAACCGTCACTACTATTCATTTCTGGAACTTTTTTACCATCTGGTGAAACAGAGACCCTGTACTCATTAAACAGTAACTCCTCATTTTGCCCTCTCCCCAGACCTGGTAATCTCTATTCTGTTTTCTGTCCCTATGAATTTACCTATTCTAGGTACCTCATACAAGTGAATTTATACAATATTTGTCTTCTTCTGTCTGGCTTACCTCACTTAGCATAATTTTTTCAAGCTTCATCCATGTTGTAGCATGTATCAGAATTTCATTCTTTATCATGGCTGAATAACATTCCATAGTATAGATATACTATATTTTGTTTACTTTTTTATCGGTTGATGAATCAAAACTCTAATCCTTTAACTTCACAGCACCTTCCTTTAGTGGCTAAATAGGAAGGTAGTTTCTTTTTGGTTCTCTGTCCTTGCTGGCTTCTTGGTGTTCCTCCTCCTTTATCTCCCCCAGAACCTTGCACATCAACTTGACACTCAGTGATTGTAATGCAAAGCGATTCTGCTTCCTTTGGCCATTAGTGAAGCTGTTGTATTTATGGTCCCACCTTATCCTACCTCACTTTCCAGTTTAACTCTAGGAGCATAGTGATATCTGACTTGGTTCTATGTGACTTTTGGTTCTTCTCCTATGAATTAGGCCTTCTTCCTATAACTCCCTAGATATCTGGAAGACTTAGCTCTCTGGTCACAGCTGAGTCATTCACTAGCTAGTTGTTTGACTTTAAGCTACTTAATTATGAAATGAAGAGTTTAGTGTAGATGATATTTCTAGTTTCTTCTAACTTTTATATTTTGTTGTTCAAAACATTCTACTTGCTATCAGCATGGTGGTAAAAGTAAAAATTGATGGAAATCTATTTAGGAGTTTGTAAATAAAATAAGAGTACAGATCAGAAAATGCTTGGTAAAGGTGGTTTTACCATAATTAAGACTATAAAAAGATTTCTGTACAAAGTTGTTGGAAACAGAGTAACTTAATTTCTTGCCGCATAGATAAGGGGGGCTGTACAGTGAGTGAGAAGGGAATGAGTTTAGGAACAGTTAAACTGGGTTTAAAAGCAGTAAGAAAGTAGTATCTTTTTTTGAGTATTTTGAAAAAAGCCAACTGACAACACTTGGAAACAATTTCAATATATTTTATAACTCTTTGATACAGACACAAAAGTTACTAACTTTTATTGTTTTCGTTTGGGCCTTTTTGGGCAGCATACCTGACTTGATATACCTGACTGTATTAGAGAGGAGGTGAGAGAGTCCAAGGCAGATCCTAACAAACTGATAAAGCTGTTGTAAACCTGTAGTTGGCAGATTTTTAAATTTCCTGGTTCAGTAAATTTTCAAAACAAATCAACCAAATAACTTTGGGAATTATTATAGTGTTGTCAGCTTTTTATTACCAAGAAAAATTATTTTTAAAAACCTTTTATCTATTATCACTATTTTATAAAAGGAAAAACAGTAACATGTAAGAATTATCTCAGAATTAAGGACAGCTTTTAAAATCGAACAGCACATAATATTACCATTTTTCTGTGCACCATTGTAGGCTTGATCGTGAATCATGTTTGGAGATTACTGATATAGATAGAAATGTCTATGAAATTTAGAGGAAAGGAAAATCATAACTGCCTGGACTGAGCAAAGTTAGAAAAGATGGAGGAAGGACTGGTGCCAGTGAATGGGCAATGTTTAGGAAAGGAAGTTTTCAGGGAGTGAAGAAGATGCATTGGTTTTAGATATGATGAGTATCCAGGTTGAAGTTCAGCAGCCAGTTAGGCAGATTAGACCTGGAGATGAAGGTTTGGACATCTTCGCGCTTGAGGGGATTGTAGTAACCAAAACAATGGGCTAAGTTTCCTGAGGGGAAATGTGTGGTAGATAAGGCAAAGGATAGCTTGTTAGAGGTTTAAAAGCTTGGATTCTGAAACCAAACTGACCGGATTTGAATGCTGGCTTCACCAGTTAGTTACAAGCTATGTGACTTTGGTGACGACGCTTTATTATGTTGTCTTGAGAATGAAATGAATTCTCAGTATTATATAAAATGCTTGGAATTTTGCTTGGCAGATAGTAAATGATATATGTGTTAGCTCTTGTTATTTGGTAGTGGATTAAAAGATCTCTAGGTAGTATGTAGTAAGTAGCGGCAGGCCATAGCTCTTGTGTAGAAAGGAAATGGATAAATTCCAAAAATCTTATTTGATAACTTGTAAGAAAGCTATGGAAACAAGAGGAGGAGATAAACTCAAATTCTAGAGAGAGAAGAGCATATCTCATGTGAACTTAAAAGTTGTTTTTTTCCTGAGAGCAGTTGCCAAGTATGGGCATGTTCCTAGGGTTAGTGAGGGTCCTGGCAGAGGCAGTCCGAAGGGGAGAAAAGAAATCAGAAGAGCTTTTAACAGTTTTTTTAGGCTGGTTTGACAGATGGAAATCTAGATGAGCCCAAAATACACAGCCTTTTTTTTCTTTCTCTCTACTAGACACCTGCTAAGTGCTGGGGCAGTGTGGGAAGCTGGGACCTTAGCCTGGAAAAGCCAAGTAAAATCTCTTGCAGTCTCATGGTTCTTAGGACACTTGTTGGGTTCTCAACTTCTACATATCAGGACCCCTTTTCAATCTTAAAAATTATTGAAGACACCAAAGAGATTTTGTTGCTTTGGGTTATATCTGTTGATATTTACTGTATCAGAAATGCAGAAATTAAAAGTAAGAAAAATTTTAAATATTTATTAATTTTAAAATAATAGTAATAAATTCATTACATGTTAACATTAATAAACATATTTTTGTAAAATAATTATATTTTCCCAAACAAAAATATATTTTTGAAAAGAATGAATTGTTCTTGTTCTATATTTTTGCAAATCTCTGGCATAATAGCAGACAGCTGAATTTTCCTATCTGCTTCTGTCTTCAGTTTGTTGCAAAGTGTTGTTTTGGCTGAATTAAATGAAGAAAATCCAGCCTTACACAGATAAGTAGTTGGAAAAAGCAGGAGTAATTTAATTGCTTTTTCAGATAATTGTGAATAATCTTTGATCTTATGCCAGAACTTGACAGGTGGTAGTTTCTTAAAGGTTAGCTGCAGTGTAGAATCCGAAACCATATCGGATGGTATTTATTACATTAAAATCCATTGTTATATCTTGTATTTTGAATGGATCTTTTACCCAGTTGTAATTTTGTATCATGCATTGGTCATTTGGAAATATTGATTCTCTGAGGTATACAAGTCTTCTAAATATTGACATGTTTCATTATAAAATATATATAAAAATTACATATTTGTTAATATCACCATCGGTCTCATCAGAAAAGTTATTAACTATTGGCAAGTTGTCAAGGTTATGGTGGCTGATACAAGTTTTTTGCAATTCTAATTTTTGCCTGAAAGTTCAAATTTTATTTTTGGAAACAAATACTGTTATTTTTATCTTTTGAACTAACAGGCTCACTTCATCATTTTGAGAAAACATCTGCTAAATATCCAAGTTAAAAGACCATAATTTGTCTATTGGTTGTTCTTTCAAGTAAAAATGGTATTTCATGAAAAAAACAGCTAATTCAGCTATTGACTCAAAGAATCACACAAGTGCTTTTTCTTTAGACAGCTACCATACTTTGGTATAAAACAATGCTTTTTACATGCTCTCCATTTTGTAACTTGTAGTATAACAAGATGTATACTCAGGGGTCAAAATTTAATAGAATTAACTATTTTTACTATTTCATCAAAGGTATTCTTAAGTAAAACTGGCATTTTTCTCACTGTGAGCACATGGCACTGAAGAATATAATTATACAGTTGGTGTCACTGCCTTAATTTGTGCTAAGGATCCAGCAGTTTTAACCACTATTGCTTTTGCACCATCAATGTCAATGTCAACACAATGAGCAAGGCAAATACTATTTTAAATATTACATTTTAGTTTTTATTTTATGGCCCTCCTCCAAAAAAAAATCTCAGGGATCCCTAGAGGTTCATAGACTATACTTTGAGAACCACTAATCTAAAGGAAGGGACCTGCAATGAACAATTGACAATTTTACCCTTGAGACATTTGAAAATAGAGATGAATGGAGTCTAACTAAAACTATATTCCAGTCCCAAACCAGCTCAGTCCTTTCTGCCTAACAGAGGAAAGGCCAGCCCTTTGTGGGAAATGATATCAATTATATTCCCTACAGTTATTTTATATGTAGTGTTTGACATACAATAAAATATTATGAGAAAGGACTTTTGCTTCTCACCATAAGAGAATAATAACAGGATCTGGAATTGCCTTCTCTCTATAAACAACTAGAAAACTGGACAAGATATTTGAAACAACTGACAACTATCAGCACAGCACTGTGATTCCTAAAAGAAGGACAACGAAAGAGATGAATTCCATGATTGCTTTGGCTTTCTGCCCAGAGGCAATTTCTATACCAGACACAGATCAGAGTTTAGAGAAGCCATGGTGGCTAGAATTTACCAGAGAAGAAGGAGTTATGCAGAGAAAGAGCTCTAGAAGTCAGTTTAGGAGTCCCTTTGAGTCCTGCTTGTACGTATAGTGAAACTCCATAAGGCTAGGTACAGAACGACTTCTAGGAAAAAAGTTATTGAGGAGCTAGCTATAAGCTGAACAATTCTCACAGCTCACATGAGACCAGAAATTGTTTGAGTTCACATTACCAGATTAAAAAGACTTCATTGAATGTATGGGTCTGTCAGGGGATACTTTAGAAGGATTGCATCTTTGTAGTTGGGCTAAATTAGCTCCAGAATAAAGGTTATTCTAGACCCACTGTAAACATAAGCCCATGTAGATCAAATGGGTTTACATGTAATTTAACTCTCCACTAGAACAAAGTCCAGTCCTTTTAAAAGGAATACAACAAAATCTAACACTCAGGAACATAAAATCAGCAATATTTGGCATACAATAAAAAGTTACTGGACATGCCAAGAAGTGGGAAAACATAACTCATAACCAAAACAGAAACAGACCCAGAAATGGTAGAAATAATGGAATTAGCAGATATGACTATTGAAGCAGCTGTCATAGATATGCTCAATATATTCAAGTAATTAAAGGAAAACATGAATGAAATGGTAAATAGACGAAGATATAAAGAACCAAATGGAACTTCTAGAGATGAAATATAAAATATATTAAATGAATTTCACTTAATGGGATTACATATAGACAAGATAGCTCCTGCAGAAGAAAATATCAGTGATCTTGAAAAAAATAACTATCCAGAATGAACATAGAAAGATGATTGAAAAAATTCACAGAGCCTCATTAATATTTAGACCAATATCATGTGGTTTAAAATGAGTAATTGGAGCACCAGAGGGTGGAGGAGACAGGAAAAATATTTAAAGAAATAATTCTCAAAATTTTCA
>NW_011888839.1:703634-804540 GCF_000151845.1 Pteropus vampyrus
AATTGTTTGAGTTCACATTACCAGATTAAAAAGACTTCATTGAATGTATGGGTCTGTCAGGGGATACTTTAGAAGGATTGCATCTTTGTAGTTGGGCTAAATTAGCTCCAGAATAAAGGTTATTCTAGACCCACTGTAAACATAAGCCCATGTAGATCAAATGGGTTTACATGTAATTTAACTCTCCACTAGAACAAAGACCAGTCCTTTTAAAAGGAATACAACAAAATCTAACACTCAGGAACATAAAATCAGCAATATTTGGCATACAATAAAAAGTTACTGGACATGCCAAGAAGTGGGAAAACATAACTCATAACCAAAACAGAAACAGACCCAGAAATGGTAGAAATAATGGAATTAGCAGATATGACTATTGAAGCAGCTATCATAGATATGCTCAATATATTCAAGTAATTAAAGGAAAACATGAATGAAATGGTAAATAGACGAAGATATAAAGAACCAAATGGAACTTCTAGAGATGAAATATAAAATATATTAAATGAATTTCACTTAATGGGATTACATATAGACAAGATAGCTCCTGCAGAAGAAAATATCAGTGATCTTGAAAAAATAACTATCCAGAATGAACATAGAAAGATGATTGAAAAAATTCACAGAGCCTCATTAATATTTAGACCAATATCATGTGGTTTAAAATGAGTAATTGGAGCACCAGAGGGTGGAGGAGACAGGAAAAATATTTAAAGAAATAATTCTCAAAATTTTCAAGTTTTATAGAAAGTATAACTTCCATATCCAAGAAGCTCAATAAAGCCCAAACAAGATAATCATAAAGGAAATCACACTGGAATACCTCATAATCAAATTGATGGGGAAAAAAGTGATAGAGAGAATATTAAATTTAAGCTTAAAAAGGCACATTAAGTACAGAGGACAAAAGATAATAATTATCATAGGCTTCTGTCTGAAACTATAAAAGAAACAGAAGAGATAGAGAAATAAACCTGTCAACCTAGATCTGTACCCACTGAGAATATCTTTCATTAAGAAGACGAAATACTTTTTCAGACAAATTAAAACTGAGAGAATTCATTACAAGCAGACTACTGCTACAAGAAATGTTAAACAAGATTCTTCAGACTGAAAGAAAATAATACCTTTTGGAAACTATGAGCTACACAAAAGAATGAAGAGCTCTAGAGATGCTAAATATGTGGGTAAATATGAGCTCTTTTTTCCTCATTTAAAAATTTAAAAATAACTAAAACAAAAATAATAACAATATATTGTGGGCTTCATAACATATGAGGAAGTAAAATGTCTGAAAAGAATAGAACAAAAGATGGAAAGGGGATAATGGAAGTATACTGTTGAAAAGTTATACGTAAGAGTATAGTATTATTTAAAGGTAGACTATGATAAATAAAAGATGCATACTGCAAATCCTAGAACAACCACTTTAGAAAAGAGAGAGTAAACTAATAAGCTAAAGAGTGGAGATAAAATGGAGTACTAAAAAAAAAAAAAAAAGAAAGAAACAAAAAACTCCAGCTCAATTCAGAAAATGGCAGGAAATGAGCAGGAAAATGGAACAAAGAACAAATGGGACAAATAGAAAACATACAGCAAGAAGAATTATATTAACTGTAAACAATCTAAATACTCCAGTTAAAAGGCAAAGATTTTCAGACTAAATATAAAAGCAAGAAACTCTCTGTTTTCTATAAGAAACTTATTTTAGAAAGAGACCAACAGGTAGAAAAAGATGTACCAAACACTATTCATAAGAAAACAAGAATGGCTGTATTAATCTCAAAGTAGACTTCAGAACAAAGAATATTATGAGATAAAGAGGGACATTTAAAAATGATAAAGGGGTCAGTTCATCAAGAAAGATATAACTGTTTAATGAATATGCATGTAATAACAGAGCTTCAAAGTACATGGAGCAAAATCTGACAACTGAAATAGATAAACCCGCAATTATAGTTGGAGATTTCAACATTCTTTTCTCAGTAACTAATAGAACAAGTGTACATAAAATTCACAGGGAATAAAAGACTTAACACTATCAACTAACTTGACCTAATTGACATTTATAGACCATGCCTCCCAACACTACAAAATAAACATTCAAATGCTCATGGAACGTTTACCTAGATAGACTACATGGTTGGTGATCTTTTAAAAAGTTTCAATAAATTTAAAAGTTTCTAAATTACACAGCATGTACTTTGACCAAAACCAGAATTAAATTAGAATTTTCTAACAGAAAGAGAGCTGGAGAATTATCAAATATTTAGAAATTAAATAACAGTCTTCTAAATAACTCATGGGTAAAAGTAAGAAATCACATGGAGAATTAGAAGATATTTTGAATAAAATTGAAAAAAATGTCAATTTGTGGAGTGCAGCTAAAGCAAAGCTTAGTCGAGAACTTATTACTTTAAGACAATGGTCTACTCTTCTACCTGAATAAGCTGGAAAAGAATGAGCAATGTAAACTCAAAGGAAATAGAAGGAATGCAATAACAAGGATAAGAGCAGAAATCAGTGAAATAGAATGGACAAAAGAAAGAAAAAAAGGACACATGGTAGAGGAAAATTAATAAACTGAAATGTCGATTTTTGAAAAGATCGATAGTCCCACCAGTATCAGAAATGATATTGAAAAGAGTAGGTAGATACATGAGTAGTCCCCAGTTGGGCATAAAGACAGTTTATCAGGTATGGGGCAGTAAGAGAGGAGGTAAAACAGAGGCTAAGCTTCAAAAAGGGGAGTGCCAAGTTTGAGGTCTTGGTGGGTGTGCCTGCATTTCTAACACTAAAGGGAGGTAGAGATTAAGAGAGGGAGGCCAAGATGGGAGTCAGAGGAACCAACAAGTCACCTATTGATATTGATGTAACTGGGAATGAAATGAAGAGGGAGGAAATAGACGACTACTTAAAAGAAAGTAATGTTTGTTTTTCTCTTGTGAAAAATTCTTTGACTCTTTCCACAGTAAAAATTTAGATGCTCTCCTTAGATGTGGTCATTTTTTACTCTCAGATTTAAGCTAATGAATCATGTTCAAATTGCTTTAATATTGTATTTGGTAAGAAAATGTATGAAAATGTTTTCTTTGAGAATTGTTACAATGAATATGTAACTAAAAATCAAGAGAAATATACTACTGCTTATGTAGTACCTGCCCCCCCACTGCTTAAGGTGATTTTCAATAGTAAGTATTTTACCGGGGTTTCTTTTTTTACTGTTATTTTATTGCTGCAAGTAGTAGCTGACTTTTTTTTAGAATGGACTAAGTAGAAATAGAGAAAAGTTCTATTAGATATATTCCAGGTGAAGGAAAAGCATTGGACTGAATTATAAGATTATTTTTAATAAGAGTCAAGGACTAATGTTGGTATAAAATTCAAACTTCATGGCTGGTTATTTTTTCTTTTTTAAGAAAATTTTTTTTATTTGAAAAGTGGCCAAAGTGCTTTTTATAAAATACTTATTAACATGCCTGGCAAAGAGAAATGTCTAGATTTTTTTTTCACCAAATGTTAAAATCTGGATAGTAGGTTGTAGGGTGATACCCCTCCCCCCATCAATTTTGTATTTGTTTGAATTGCTTGATTTTTAAAATAATGAGCATGCATCTTTTTTTTTCAATACTTGTAGAGCAAAAAGTGCCTAACATAAGAAACATAAAGTAAATATTTATTGAATAAATGAATGAATAAAATAGATTTTGTAGGAAAATTAAGGTTACTATTTATTGCATTACTATTATATTAGGTGTAGTTATAATAATACTTTCATATATTGAACATACTGAAAAGTCATTTTGGCAGTAATTATAGTTTGTTGCCCGCCTCCCAAATGAAATATGTGGGTTCATGCCATTTTAGTCTACTAGAAATACCTGTAACTTCCTAAAACACTCTATCTTTCTCATATTGCTATTGTAGAAAGGAAATATTTGCTTCCAAATGATTTCTGTACCCGCTCTGTAATTATTTTCCTTCCTGCTCAGAATAGAAACTATTTCTGGCAGCAGGAGCTCTCAGCAGAGAAAGTTAGTCCTTACCACAGCAGACAGTGTTGTACAAAGAATTAATTAAAAATATAATCTATTTGCAACCAGCCAGGGTTGAAGGTGTTTAGTCAGTTTTCAGTATCTTCCTGTACTCCCTCTTATCCTTCTTTGTAAGTGGTCTTTTTTTCTTTTAAGTCTACCAATTTGTTTCTTATATCTCTTCAGTTCTAGGTATAGATAGTGTTGTGGGCCTCTAAATTCACAAGTAATCTTCTGAGTAATGGGATTTCTTTTCGAATGGCCATATTATTGTTATCTCTTCCAAAAGAATAAAATACTTAAGCTGTAAATATAAAACTTGAACTCTAGAAGTTCTGAGTAAAAAGTCTTTTCATCACACATTGTCTTTTCTTCTGCATTTCCCCCCCTCATCAATTCAAAGAGCCTTATTTGAAGAATTGTTTTTGTATTTTGTGCAGCTATGAATTACAAAAGAAAGTTTTAAAAAATTTTAGCAATGATGGAATCCAATTACATTTTTCATTGATCACTGAGTAGCACAAACTCAATTGTTATTCTCTAGATTTTCAACAAAGCATGTTATGAATGAAGATAGACTTGGATCATACATCAGATGAGCATAATGTCCTCGTTTTTCCAGTACAGTTCTGGTTTATATCTATTTTCCTGTCATAATTTTTAAATACACTTTTTATTTTAAATAAGTTTAAGATTTACAGAAAAGTTGCAAAGGTATTACAGAGAGTTTCTGTATACCCCTCACCCAGTTTCCCCTTTTGTTACCATCTTACATAACCATGGGACATTTGTTAAAACTAAAAAATCAATAGCAGTATATTACTATTAACTAAACTCCACACTTTAAAGATTTACCAGCTTTTCCATGAATGTCCTTTTTCTGTTCCATGATCCAATCCAAGATACCACATTGCATTTAGATGTCATATGTCCTTACTCTGTCCTGTGATAGTTTTTCAGTCTTTAATTATCTTTCATGACTTTAACAGTTTTTAGGAATATAAGTCAGCTATTTTGTGGAATGCCCCTCAGTTCGGATTTGCCTGATGTTTTTCTCAGATAGACTAATCTTACGGTAGTTTTAGGAATGATACCACAGAAATGAATTGCCCTACTCATCCCACAAGATTATGGGTACAGTCTAGCAGTATGACTTATCATTGTGGATGTTAACCTTGATCTGGCCAAGGTAGTGTTTTCCAGGTTTCTCCACTGTAGTTATTTCTACCCCCCATACTCTGTTCTTTGCAAGTCACTAAGTCCAGCCCACACTCATAAGTAGGAAGTAGGCTAAGCTCTTATAGGATATAAACATAAATTATTTGAAATTCTTCTCTAAGGAAGACCTGTCTTTTCTCCCCCATTTATTTATTTCTTCAATCATTTGTTTCTATCAGTATGGACTCATGTATATTTATTTTATACTTTGAGTTATAATTCATTACTACATTATTTTGTTGCTCAAATGGTTCCATCTTTGGCTGTTGGGAGCTCTTTGAAGTTGGTTCCTATGTCCTTTTGACATACCCCTATTCTTTATTTATTTTTTTTCAACACTTCCTTACTCTCTGGTACTACAAGATGCTCTGGGCTCATCTTATATTTTCACTACCGTAGTCCTTGAATCAGCCATTTCTCCAAGGAGCCTTGGTTCCTTTTATTGAGTAGTGGCATTTAGAAACCAGTATCTGAGCAATGAATGTACTCATTGCTGCTTGAGTGTTACTGTTTCTAGGCCCTCTCAACAGATAGAGCAAGGAAATATATGTATGTATACATATGTACTCATGGATACACACATAATTATTTTTGTATCTTTCCATCTATATCTATATTAAGCTAAACATGAGTTGATACTGATGATGCTGATGCAAATTCTGTACCATTCTGTAGGATTCTTTCTAGCCTTCCCCCGTTTCTATAACTTCCCTCTCCAGCTGTGAATAACCTGACTTCTACCATCCATCATCCATTTACTTATTTATTCAACTGTAGTATACATGTAAAGCAGTTTCAAAAATGTTAACTCCTACCCCTGTGAGAAACAACTTACCAACTAGACAACAGTGTTTATGTACAGTTCCTTTTGCCTCTAGCCTTACTGTTTTCAGTCAAAACATGGTTTTCCAAAGTTAATTTAGGTCAGCTCTTTTTTTTCCTATACCCTCTTCAGTGAGATTATGTCATACGTTTATAATACAGTTAAATTCTCATGACATGGTCTGTATTCTATCCCAGGATCCCCACTCTTGATTGAATTTTTAATGTACATATGTTAAAGTTCACTTTTTGTGTTGTAATGTATTTTGGGTTTTGCCAAATGCTCAGTGTCATGTATCCACCTCCCAGTACCATATGGAATAGTTTCATTACCTATTCCCATGTATTTTCTTTGTAGTAAATCACTCTCCCCCAAACTGCAATAACCTAGCAGTTTTCTGTTCCTTGTGTTTTGCCTTTTTCAGAATGTCGTATGAAGGGAATCATATAATATGTATGTAACCTTTCATATCTGACTTTTTTTCACTTAGCAAAATGAACTTAAGATTCATCTTATTGTGTGAATCAGTAGCTTGTTCCTTTTTATCACTGAATAGTATTGCATTATATGGATGTCTTTTAGTTTGTTTATCCATTCCCCTGTTGAAAGACATCTTGGTTGCTTCCAGTTTTTAGTGATTATGAATAAAGCTGCTATGAAAAATTCACCTATAGGTTTTTGCACAAACATAAGTTTTCAGTTCACTTAGGTAATTACCTAGGAGCATGATTGCTAGGTTGTATGGTGTGTTTATGTCTAAGTTTGTAAGAAACTGCCAAACTATCTTCTGAAGTGTCTGTGAACATTTTGCATTTTCATCAGCAATGAATGAGAGTTCCTATGCTCTGCATCCTCACCAATGTAATTTTTAATATTGCCCCCTTTCACTTTCAGTAGTGTTACCACTGAACTCAAGGGGTTCACCACTTGAGGTGTTCTATTCAAGAACGAAACATGGCTGTCATTAGGTAGTTGACAGCTATGTCTAATTCTTGAATAGAATACCCCCAAAAGCAAATCCCTTGAGTTGTGTAATGATAGTATCCTGGTTTGAATGATAATCTATGCTGTTTTAAGTAAACATTGACATATTCTATCTTCTCTTCTTATGTTTTGTGACTTAATTGGTGAGGAAATTGAGTCCAGGGTTTTTTGAGATGTAGGATTTTCCTCATTAGCATGACTTTAGATCATCTAATTTTTATTTTATTTTTTTCATCTAATTTTTAATGGTGAATTAAGGAATAAATAGATAAAAGAAATCAAGTAAAGTAATTCAATTGATTGAATCAGATTGACATCATGTAATTAGTGCCAATCTCTGTGAGCTTACTCATTTTTATACCATTCTTCTAGTTGTCTGTTCACTTTCTTTGGTAGCACCACAAGTAATTTTGTACATTTTTTACATGTAGTCTAGCTCTCGACTGTAATTTGGATGTTTCTTAATACTGCAAAAGATAGAGAAAATGAAATCATTGCAGCTTCTAATGCAATTCTCTGTCAGACTCACAGATGGTCAGTAGGGACAGAAAGCCATCTTTGTGAAACTCCGTACAACTCTGGGTACCTGTTACCTTTCACATATTTATGCTTTGGTGTTATTTTAATTTTCATATTTATTCTTTGGATTCCAGGGTTAGCTATTTCTGTTATACCTTTGGCATGCTGCATGTTAGCCTTGGGCAACTGCCTTTTTGCCTTATCTTGAAGCCAGACAGAGCAAATAATGCTTTTCTTTCTTTAAAAGTTTTCTTCCCTCTTATATCTGTAATGACTCTTCCTTATTCATACAAAAATAATGATGTCAGCAAAAATGAGAGTTAAAGGTTTGCTGAGAAAATTTTTGAGCAGCTCATTCATGTTATCTACCCAAGGTCTCTAGAGACAGTTTGTTTAAATGAAAACTGCTAACATTTCTAGAAATCCAGACTGTTGCTTCACTTAGTCATGCAAGTGAGAACTCTCCTCACAGGTCAGAGGCCACAGGTGCATCTGCAGACCTGTCATCTCATCTTCAGGAACAGCCAACTAACCTTTCTGGTCTTTTTCACAGGTGGTGGGGAGAATGCAGTCTCCAGATGTCAGGGTCTAAGGAGGTCAAGTCAGACTCTTCTTGAGAATGTCTAGTCCACAATGGTCAGAATACCGAAACAGTGCAGTGGTTGGCAGAAAATTGACAAACCCATCAGATTTATTTTAGGAGATAGTAGCTTGTGGATTAAATTGTTCCACTAGTGATTTTCCTTTCCTTAGATCGAATTCAGATGTAAGATTCTTGTGCATCAACTACTAAGGAAGAAAGATAGCAGGGAGAACCCTAACTTGGACTTTCCTGATTTATTTTTAAAATTTTTATTGCCTTAGATCTTAGATCTTGAAGGTTTTCTTATTACCAAAAGTAATTGCTAGTTGATCTTCATGTCCTCTTTTGAACTCAGAAAAATCACTTTATGATAAAAGAACAAAGTTGATTAAGCCTTTGAAAGATATTTCTTCCTGGTTAAATGTGATTTGATTAGCTTTAATGTTAAAATATTATAATTGGCACTATGCCGTACCCTAATTTTGAGATCACCAGACGTTTTGGGCAAGTCAGTTAACTTCCATTGATCCTGGTTGGTTCTTATGTAAGATGAGGAAATATTGGACTAGCGAGCTCTGGGATACCTTCCAACTCTAAAGTCTGTGGTTTTATGATATGAATTCCCATATTGGATTTTACCCTAAAATGAATAATTACCAAATAATATCTGTAATTCAAATGTAAGCTTAGTCTAGTCCTGCTGTGAGCCTTAGTAGAACACAGAACAACGCTCACCATGTTGAAATGACATTTTAATATTGGAATCAACTTGTCAGTTTTTGTTTTGATTTTTTTGAAATCTATATCTCCAATATAACCATAACCTTTCTACATGTATATAACATGTATGAAGTTACTTTTTAATATCGTAAGTCTGAATTTTTAAGTCTATCATTCCTCATTGTACAAATAAATATCCTTTGTAAATTGTTTTGATTCCTGTATATGGAGACCCAGAAAAGTGGATTACTGTGTTTAGTACCAAATCCTTTTCCCTATGAATACACATAATTATTAATTAAATAATTAATACAATCTTAATTTTTAAAAATGTATTTGAATTGATCTTTGAGGAAAAAAAATTATAGTTGTCTTTTCAAAGATGCTTTTTTAGAGGACAGGCTAGAGAATGAAGATGCTGGAGAGAGAGAGGTTAACTGTAACTTTATTTAATATGAAGTTCTAAGGTAGATAGATATTCTATTTACTTAACAGTTAATTTGTAAGTAATCTTTAAATCTTACATATGATTTTCTGTAGCTTTTTACTGTACATTTCAGAGAATAATATCCCTTGTTCCACTAGGCAATCCTGTTATGTATTTTGGGCTGTGTATTTTTGCTGATGTACAGTAGTGCTTTTTAAAGGTTGAGTTGGCAGCACCTGGAAACTTACAAATTTAATGAAAGTTCCAGGTCACATAAAATTGCTACTAGGTAACTACACCTAAAGGAGCATTATACCTCTGCATCCCTCCGCGCTTGGCCTAGTGTGGTTATTTGTTTCCTGGAATGGACACAGAGAAAGCCATTGAATGGCACAGTGAGATAAATGGACTTTTCTCTTTTTGGATCTTTACCATCTGAAATCTCTAGTTTCCTTAATCGTCTTCTTTTTACATCCCACCAGGAATCAAATGTTTCACATCTGAAGAGTTGTATGAAAATTCCTTCTTTGACCCCTCTGTTCTGTAAAGATTCTCAAATGCCAGCATTCCTTTTAGTTAAGCTTTCATTCAGGTTTTTCTCTTTTTTTTCCTTTCATGATTTAGTGGTGAATTGCTTATCATTTTCTTTCTTTTTATTTTTTAAAGACATTTCAGTTGGCAAGCTTGAGCTATCAGTTTTCTTGGTTTCACTGTACTTTGGAGAGTCCTTGTTCGTTATTTATATATCTTCCTTATAGAAATATTATTCGAATCATTTGCCCATTTTTAACTTGTTACTTGTCTTTTTATTGTTGAACTTTAAGAGTTTGTTAATAATCTAGATACAAATCTCTTATCAGCTATATGATTTTCAAATATTATCTCTCATTCTGTAGATTGTTTTTTCACTTTCTTATGTTGTCCTTTGAAGCACAAAAGTTTTTAATTTTGATGACATCTAATTTATCTTTTTTTTTTTTTTGCTCATGTCATATCTAAGAAACTGTTGCTTAATCCAAGGTTATGAAGATTTACTCCTATGTTTTCTTCTAAGAGTTTATGATTTTAGTTTTTAAATTTAGGTCTGTGATCTATTTTGAATTAATTTTTGTATATGGTTTGAATAAGGGTCCTGCTTCATTCTTTTGTATGCAGCTACCCAGTTGTTCCTGGACCATTGATGGATAATATGCTTTCCCCACTGAATGAACTTGGCATTCTTGTCATAAATCAATTGACCATATATGTAAGGCTTTATTTCTGGACTCTCAAATTTATTTCATTGATCTATGTGTCTGTCTTTATGTCATTACCACACTGTCTTTATTATTGTAGCTTTTTTGGTAAGTTTTGAAATCCCACAGGTGATTTTTTGCTTCTTATTTACTATTTCTCATTGCCCACATCTTTTTGGTCACCAAATTTCAATTCTCACTTTTTAATATTTTTCAGACTGATCTATCTGTGCCCTCGCTAACAATTTATTGGTTTAGGATATTAATCGTTTGTTGTTCATGTTGTTGCCCAGTTTCCGCACCAGCCCCCCACCACCAAAAGCTTCTGAACTAGTTCTTGACATTAATTCATTCAGCCATTTTTGTTTGTTTACCTGCTGCACCTGGCATTATATAGGTATTAGGGATATAATAATGAATAAGTCAGATATGATCTGTAGTCTTGTGGACTTTACATTCTAATTGGAGAAACAGTAAATAAGAAAATCAGTTTGGAGAAAAATAGATATTTTAACAATTTCAAGTCTTCTAATTAAAGAACACAGTATCTCTATTTACTTAAGTCTTCACTGGTTTCTTTCATCAGTACTTTTGTATATTTCAACTTACTAATTTTGAACATACTTTGTTAGATTTATAAATAAGTATTTCATGGGTTTTGGTGCTATTTTAAATGTTATTGTATTTAAAATTTTAGATTCTAATTGTCCATTGCTAGCATATAGAAATATAATTGATTTTTGTGTTTTACTTTGTATCATGTCACCTTGCTAAGTTTATTTGTTAGTTGTAGTAGTTTTTTAATAGATTAGTGGTGATTTCTACACAGATAACTATGTCTTTTGCAAATAGAGACATTTATAGTTTTTCATTTTCAGCCTGTATTGCTTATTTTTTTTTCTTGCCTTATTGTGCTAGAATATCCTGTATGATGCTGAATAGTGGTGCTGAGAGTGGACGTTTGTACTTTGTTCCAAATTTTAGGAGAAATTTTCATTTTTTCACTATTAAATATGATGTTGGTTGTAAGGTTTTTGTACATACCCTTTATTTTGTAGAGGAAGGTCCCTTCTTCCTTTTTATATATTATTGGATTTGATTTGTTAATGTTTTTTGAGGATTTTTGCTTCTAAAATCACGAAGGATATTGTTTTATAATTTTCTTATAATGTCTTTGGTTTTAATATCAGGATTCTCTTGGTCAGGTTTTAGTATCAGGGTAATACTGGCCTCATAAAATAAGTTGGGAAGTGTTCCCTCCTCTTCTGTTTTCTAAAAGAGCTCATGTGAATTCTTCCTTAAACGTTTAGTAGAATTTACCAGTGAAAATATTTGGGCCTGGACTTTTCCAGTTTTTTATTTCTTGTGCATGAGTTTTCATAGTTCGTACTTTTAAAAGAATTTGTACATTTAATCTAATTTGTTGAATTTATGGGTATCACATTCTTTGTAACATTCCCTTCTCTGAAGTATGTGAGGTCTGTAGTGAGGTCTCCTCTTTCATTGCTGATATTTGTAATTTGTGAATTCTCTATTTCTTAGTTATTTTGGCTAGAAGTTTATCAGTTTTATTTATCTTTTCTAGGAATTTGTTTCTATTTCATTGATTTTCTCTATTGTTTTTCGGTTATATATTTAATTGATTTATGCTTTTATCATTATTATTTCCTTCCTTTTGCTTGTTGTTTTGGGTTTATTTTGCTCTTCATCTTCTAATTTCTTAAGATGAAAGATAAGAGCTTGATTTGAGCCTTTCTTTTCTAATAAGTATTTAGTACTATAAATTTCTCACTGCGTTCTTGAATTTTTGATGTTATATTTTTATATTCATTCAGTTCAAAATATTTTCTAATTTCCCTTGTGATAGCTTCTGTGTCCCAAAATTATGTGGAAATTTATCTTTACTATTCAAATATTCAGGGATATTCCAGTTATCTTTTTATTACTGACCTCTAGTTTAATTATCTTATAGTTCTCTTATAATCAGAAAACATTCTTAGTATGGTTTCATTTCTTTTACATTAACAGAATTTTTTTCTTGTGGCCCAGAATGTGGCCTGTCTTGGTGAATGTGTCATGTGCTCTTGAAAATAATGTGTGATCTGTTGTCAGTTGGAGTGTCTATGAATGTCTCTTAGGTTGAGTTGGTTGATGGTGTTGTTCAAGTCTTACTGATTTTCTGTCTGCTTCTTCTGTTGAAATTCTTAACTATAATTTTGGATTTGATATTTCTCCTTTCTAGTCTATCATTCTTGCCTCATATATATGAAGCAACTTAAGTTTTAAGGTACATTTAGGATTATTATATCTTCTTGATTGACTCTTTTATTATTTAAAACAGGGGTCCTCAACCCCCAGGCTGCAGACTGGTACAGGTTCACAGCCTGTTAGGAACTGGGCTGTACAGCAGGAGGTGAGCAGCGGTCCAGAGAGCGAAGCTCATCTGTATTTGCACCTGCTCCCTAGCACTAGCATCACTGCCTCAGCTCTACTTCAGAGCATCAGGCATTAGATTTTCATAGGAGCACCAGTTCCTCATGCCAAAAAGGTTGGAGACTGCTGATTTAAAGGACATTTTAAAGCCCCGCTTTTTACCTGTATTAATCCATGTTTGAAGTCTACTTTGTCTGATATATATATATATAGCCACTCTACCTTTCTTTTGATTAGTCTTTATATATGTTCCATTGTTTAATTTTAACCTATCTATCTATTTAAAGATGCTTTCTTATAGACAATAATTAGTTGGGTCCTACTTTTATATTCACTCTGACAACCTTGGTCTTTTAGTTGGTATTGTTAGATCATTTTCACTTAATTGAATTATTGATATAGTTAATTCACCTGTTATCTTACTAGTAGTTTTCTATTTAATTAACCATAGTCTACCTTTAAATAATTTTATACTGCTTTGCATATAGTGTAAGAGCCATATAACTATATATTCCCAATTCTTTGGTCCATCATTTGTAGCACTCTTGTTATACATTTTACTTTATGTATGTTATAAACATACAACATATTGTTACTAACTTTTTTGTTTTATACTTGTTTATCTCTTAGAACAATTATAAATTTAAAAAATGAATTTTATATTTACCTTTATGTTTATTATTTCCAGCAGTTAGAATTGGAGGTAGCCATAGAAACTCATTTTTTAGCTAGATAGATACATATAGATATATAAATAAATGTAAGTACACATATATAGATTTGTTTGTATATACACACATATCCCAATCTATTTCCTACCTCTTTTTGCAGAGAAGACTTAGAAATAGTGACATCCCAGAAGTAATGAGTACACTTCATGCCATATTTTGGTTTCTAAACACCTTCTCTACTACAAAGAACCAGGGTACCCTGCAAAAGACCAAATGACTCTGGAACACATTTTTGTAACTGAAAGTAGGAAGTACTTAAAAAATTATGAGGACATGCTCAAATGACACAGGAGCCAGATTGAATGAACTCACATAGACCAAATCTCAAACAATGTGAGCATCAAAGGAGTGAAAATAGTGAATTATAATTCACTGAACCCAATAAGAATGCATGAATTCATACAAATAAAAGCAGATAGACAAGAGAGAAGGGAAATTTATTTGAGAAAATGTAATGCCAACTATGAAAGTAGAAAAAATAATAGAGATTTAAAAAAATCACCCTTTGCCCTCTATCATAGTAATAATTGTTTTAGGCAAGAATCATCAGTGGGCAAGTTTGAATGGTAATAGAATATTTTGATAGTTTCAATGTATCTACCCATACATTCTTATTGACTACAAAGGGAAAAATAACTGGAGAAAACTAGCAGACACCACTTTAACAAAGTTGCAAAGCCAACCTCACCAGTACTGAGATAAGTGAAGTCATGTGCCTCCTGGTGTGGTGTTCTGAGAGGAACGCAACATCATTGCTATTGTGCTATTCCTGCCCACAATGCATAACCTGAAATCTAATTATAAGGGGAATTAAGGAAAGCTCAAATGGAGAAGGGGCTTTGTAAAAACTAACCTGCCAATACTCTTTAAAATTTTTACTGGCAAAAGAAAAAAACACTGAAGTACAGTTCCACATTAAAGGAGACTAAAAAGACAAGACAACTGGCTGCAGTGTGTAATCTGGGATTTTCTTTTGCTATGAGAGACATTATTGGGACAATTGGCAAAGCTAAATGAGGTCTGCTGATTAGATAATAATATTACATTACTGTTAATTTCCTGATGTTTATATTAGTACTGTAGTTATGTAAGAGACTGTCCTTGTTTTTAGGAAATACACAGTGAAATATTTAGGGGTAAAAGGGCATCATGTCAGCAAAAATGAGTATGTTATATAGAGAAAATTGGTAAGCTGTTAACATTTGGGGAATCTGGGTGAAGAGTATATGGAGATTCTTTGTACTAGTCCTAAAACTTTCCTGTATGCCTAAAATTATGTCAAAATACATGTTTAAATTATTCAACAAAAGAGGAATTTTACTGTAAGACACTAGAAAAATTATTTATATCTGTCCTTCCTGGGGGACTTTATAAATCTCTCTTTCCCTTCTTAGTCTTGTTGGCGAAGAATAAAAAGCTGCTCCCTGGGTCACCGTCTGACAAGAGCACAAGGCTGTTAAAACAGCCTATTCTGTTTCTGATCTAGGCCACTTTTTTCTCTTTGGGCATTTAGTGCTCCTTTTGTTCTCAGGGATGTTGTGGCTTTAATGTCTTCCTCGGTGCATGTGTTAGAATGATATAACTTCAGTAAAGTTGTTTTTCTAACTGGAAGTTGAGTGTCTCAGAAGACAGAGACATATGGTTGCCATGGCTGTAGCTTGGATACCTGAATTCCAAGGCTTAACTTCAGTCTCCTGGGTTGCTGAGATGAGCTTATACCAGCCACCACACTTGGCTTCCTGATGCTTTTAATGTCTATTGGATAGTGCTGGGCATGCAAATTCCTAGAACAAAAATGGAATCCAAGGTGGAATAGGATCCCTCCATTTCCCACAGTTCCCCGTTGGCAAGGATGTCTAACTGCCCACTGGTCGTCTTTATTAGGATATTGGCCAGGTATCTAAAATTGAATTCCTGATATTGAACCCATTTTTCCTGAATTCCCATTGGTCTCATTATCCATTTGGTTGCTCAAACTACAAATATAGGAGGTAGCCCGGATTCTTCTTTCTGATTCTCTAGTTCCTATCCATTGAAACTCCTTAAATTTCTGATCTCTACCTGCCTTTCAGTCACTACGATTACTATTACTGCCATAATTCAGATCTTCATCTTTGGCCTGTGCTTGTTTGTTTGTTTTCTTCCAGAAAATACCTGTCTGATCTTTCTGTTGTCAGGCGTCCTCACTCGCACCCCAACCTGAATTCATTATCTACACAATCTCTTGAAATGATCTATTAAAATAGCAAGATTCAAGCTCCTGAGCTTGTATTACAAAGTGCTTATAATCTAGCAACTGCTTGCCTCTCCATCTCTTCTTGTTCCTCATCACTTTATATCACCTTTGCCCTGCAACAACAACAGATTTCTTAGAGTTCCGGGATATACCAAGTTGTCGCTCTCTCTCTCCTTGGTTAGCTGAGGAACTGGCTGATCTATGGAATCCCTATTGCTACAAATACTCAAGGGTACCAGATAGTATACAACGGACAACAACACAGGTTAAATACATAGCTTAGCTCACAAGAAAAATAGGAAATCTCAAGATGCCAGAAAGGAAAATGTACCTCAAAGTCACAGCAATAAACATATTATAAATCAGTTTTATGGCCTTTGGGGAAGGGGGTATGATTATATTGGATCCTCTTGGGTAGAGACACTTGAGTTTTAATGTGCATTCAGGAACAGACAATGAACCCTTGGACTTTTAGGATATGGAAAGTTGCATACCCCTGCATAAAACCAAAATCTTTGAAGTGCTACACATACAGAGAAAGAGGATCTAGGGAAACTTCCTGCTGGCTCAGAAAGACTGTAAGAAATGGTGTATTCTTGAAGAAAATAAGGTCACAGATTTAGAATTTAAAAAGTAAGACTTTCTATTATAAGGACTGTTACTAGAAGAAAGACAGAGCTTTGCCAGCCAGAAGCTGAGGAGCACCATACTCTGGTTCCTTCATATATCAAAATAATAGGCCATTTGTTATACACAAATACAACTGAAGACACCCCTACAGCCTAAGAATTTCCTTGTGGTCAGCAGGGGAGGGATGAACCTGTGATGCTCAGGGAGAGGACTTGAGACTTCGCCACATACATGTGGAAAGGGGTAGCTAAAGTTTATTCTAAGTTAGCAGTTTCAAAAAGGTAATTTAGCAAAGGGGCTGATAATATACATTTGAAAGAGATTATATTGTTTGTCCAGTAAAACCTTCCATTATGTATTGGCGTGCAGCACTGTTTTATTACAGTGAGATATTTCTTTAACAGTATTTGCTTGGGACTCAGGGTGAAAAAAATTCTCCTATGAAAAAGTGAGATTCTATTCTATTTTATTGTATCATAACAAACCGCTCTAAAACTTTGTGACTTACAACAGTCATTTATTTTACTCACAAAGTTTCAAATTTGACAGGGCTCAACAGAGACTGCTCATCTCCATGTGGCACTGGTATGGCTCAACTAAAGCAGGAGGATTCACTTTTAAGATGGTTCACTCACATGGCTGGCATGTTGCTGCTGGTTGTCAGCCAGGAGCTTGACCAGGGCCTCACCTCCTCTCCACACTGGCCTCTCTATGGGCTGATTAGACATCCCAACAGCATTTGGCTTAATTTCAAGAACGAGCATCCTAAAGGAACAAGGAGGATGGGTATAACATTTTTGTAACTTAGCCTTTGGAGTCACAGTGTCAATTCTACTGTATTATTTCCAGAATCCATATAAGATTGCCATATAAGATTACCACAAAGAAAATAATACCTAGTGATGAACTCGCAAACAAAAGTTATAAATTTGTGCATATTACCCACCATAAGTAAAAGAAAACAAGAGAATTAGCACCTCAGGAACCTGAGATATAAGAAAATATGAAAGGGGATATAAAATAAGTGTTTAAAATTATTAAAGATTAAATGATTGAAGAGAAAATAAGGAAGATAAATCAAAAAATAAAGAAAAAATGCTATGAGAAAGGCTCAAGTTCAGCATCATCTCTGGGAGGTGTTTCCTGTATTCTGTGATAACCTGTGCGAACCGCTGTGGTGGCACTTAACACACTTTGTTAACATTTTATGCCTAGGGCCCCCTCCCCCACAACCCCTAACCAGTCTAGGTCCTTGGTTTGGATTTTGCACTTGTCCCACTGTAAGCAAGTTATTCAAGTCTTCTTGACATCAGGCTTCTTATCTCTAAGTCAAAAAAATGTCTCTCTGTCACGGTTGTTATGAAAATTGCATGAGATAATGTATATTCCTAGCATTTGCTTGCATCAGAATAGGAACTCAACAGATATTAGGTCCTTTCCCTTCTTGTTAGACTCTGACAAATTGTTTAATTTGTAAATAGTTCCTTAAGGAACTGGATCTAAAGTATCATAAACCCTGAGATGCTTTAAGACCCAGCTGAGGTTTTTTGGTCCTGGAGTCATCTGTCTTTCTTCATTCTTACTAATTCTTACTAATGGATAGTTACCATTCTTATTTTCCACAGGAGGATTTTCACTCTGAAATAACCTAAATCGACATGCCAGGGAGCATTTAACATTTACTTTGAGAAAAGAACTAGAATAATTATTTAGTAGATTATAAAGGAAACTGTCAGTTAAAATAAATGAAAATATAGGAAAATGTAACCTGTCAATAATATCTTTGCCACTTCAGACTGTCTTTGAATCTTGCTATATTTAGTTTAATCTTAGACTTTTTCTTCACCTTAATGTGGGAGTTAGAAAGAAAATCTAGAATATTCTATTTCCTTTTCCATTATACTTGAATTTTGGGTACCTCAATCCTTTGGTAAAAAGAAGTTGGTCCATTTATTCCAAGTTGAATAATAGTGGTAACTTATAAATAGACCTTTCTTAATGATGTTTTACAAAGAAATCTCATATGCTTTTCTTTGGCTTCTGGTAGTTGACATTTTCTTAAAGAACTTATTACATCTATATTTAAAGAGGTAAAAAGGAGGATTGTAAACTGGAAACCGGAGGCTCAGAGGTGTCCAGATTTTTTTAGCATCATAAAGAACTATCTTGCCTTTTGCCTCTTGAGAGGATGTGATAAAATACATTATTTTAGAGTTGTTATCTGTAGGAATTGATGTTTGTTAAATGGGAAAGAACAGAAATGATACTTGAATACCCAGCATTGTAACTGGAGAGGGAGAAATTAAAATTTCATTCTTTGATATGCACTTCTTTATCTTTGAAATACACTCTAGTTATGCTTAGATGGTAGGCCTAAAATTAACATCGTAAATCACACATCGTCTGTCTTTGGAGATTCTCTAATTTTGCAGGTGTTATTAAATATAAAGTTCCCAATGGAAACTACAGATCAACACCTTTGTTTTGCTGATGAAATTCTAAGTGGTAGTGTATTCAGATCTTTGTATGGTCTTGTTTTCTTGAAGTTGAGATCACTTTTGAAGGTGATCTCTTGTAAAAGATCCAATGAAGAGGAGTTGCTGATGCTTTTACTGAAACACATCCCACTAACTTCTGGTGAATATTCCCTTACTTACTCCAGACCTTGTCAGTAATTTGTACTAAAAATATTTGGACCTCAGGATGATGGTTCTGTAAAGTTTTAGCGAACCTGCCACAACTCCAGCATCGTTCAGAGCGAACTGTAACCACAGCACATGAGGTGATGACCTCAAAGGTCTCTCTTGCTCCTTCATTACTCCACCTCTTTAGTGGCTCCACAACTTGGAAGTTCAAAGTTGTGCTTTATTTTTCACAGTTGAGAAAACTATTTCTCATTGTTAAAGGTCTTTTGAGATTCTCTCTGTACTTTAAAATTGCTTATTAGTAACACTAAGTTCTTTAAATCACTTAAGAGGAATAAATTTTAAGTAATATGTTTTCTAGAATTATGTGTGCTCTTTTCTAATGGTTCCTTTTCCTTAGTCTAAAAATATCTACAAAAGTAATTGTCAGCTTTATCATGGGTCAAACAAAGAAACGCATAATACATATTTATTTCAGCACTAAATAAGATAAATTTCCCTATAATTCCATCATGAAAATATAAGACATTTTTTTCTGAGCAGCCTTCCAATATTTTTCTTTTCCAAATTTATTCATATTCATACATGTTTCATATAGGTGTGGCCACAGTGTGTATGTGGTTCTGTCCTACTTTTCATTTAGGCTAAATGTATACATTTTTCATATCACGGTATCATATTTTTTTTAATGACTGTCTAACATTCTGTTAAGCAGAATGTTAGACAGTCATTAAATGTATACATTTAATGACATTCCTAAATGTATACATTTTTCATATCACGGTATCATATTTTTTTTAATGACTGTCTAACATTCTGTCTAGTTCAATCTAACCATTTCCTTTTTATTCGACCTTTTATTTCCAGATTTTCAATTATAAATAATCTTATAGATAGTAGTCCTGTTGCCATGCAGTTGTGTTGTGTGTGTATATGTACTCTAAATTTATCTGATGTGAAAACAAGAAATAAAGAAACACTCTCCAACACATTGTGGTATATTAATAAAGTACAGTACCATAAAATTTGCCTGATTTTCTTAAAGAGAAAGTTGAACCTGAACAGCAAATTGAATGCCTGAAGAACACGTAAAAGCTGGATCTGAAAGATATTTGATTAATTATTTTAATGTCATAAGAAGTATATATTCTTTTTATCTCAAAGAATACCATTCCCTTGGTAGAATATGTTTATTCCTGTGTAAGAGAGGTCTCTGAATGTATTGGCAATGATTTACTCTGTGGCACTCTCCATTTAATGAAGTGGAAAGAACACCAATGGAGCCTGAGTTCTTGGTTAAGTCAGTTTAACTCTCTGGTTCTCAGATTCAGTGAAGACTTAGGGGAGGTTATTTCCAGACTATTTCCTAAAATCTTCACAAAACCCTATGAGTAGACTTTCTCCTGATTTTACTAATAAAGATATTGAAGCGCGTAGAAGTTAGGTGATTTGTGCTGAACCATCCACGTAGTAAGTGGTCAAGCTGATGTCAAACCCAGATTGCATGATTTAAAATCCAGTGTCCTATTTGTATTCCACCACTGCCTTTGGTATCTGAGACATAAAATGGATTAGATATTTTCTAAGCCGAAGTACTTTCCTGTTTTAACATTCTGTTGTGTTTCTGGAAGAGCAATCTCATAAAAATAAAGATAAGCACTAGACACTGAAAAGGAAATTTTGTTCAAGCAACAAGTAAATTGTTAAGAACAAATGGTATAAGGAAGCCATACAAAACCATACAAAAGATATAGTGAAAGTTTCTAAACTTATTAAAGAGGATGTGTAGGTGTACAGGTGTAAAGAGGAATAAAACATAATTTTTCCCTTCAGTTTGGTTTATAATCTAATGGAACTGACAGACTTAGCCATATGACACAAATAGGCTGACAGATGTTGAATTGAGAGAGGAAAATTTTTGGATTGAAATGAGTTTAGAACTACTGGGCTACCAGGTTCTGTCTTGAAAACAGAGTGCTGAGAGTACAGGCCATTTCTGACTGATAATTTATTTAGATCTTTTTAAATTTCTCTCACTTCTTTTTTGTTTATTCCTGCATATTCTTTTTGATGGTATTATGAGTGTAATTGTTTTATAAATTTTATTTTTATCTTATTTTTTTTTGCTAGTACATAGAAATACAATTGATTTTGTGTGTTAATTCTATATCCTTGAAACCTTGCTAAACTCATATTCTAGTATTTTTATTACAGACGCCTTAGGATTTTCTATGTACATTATCATCTTCAAGTAAAAACAATTTTCTTCTTCCCTTCCAATTTTGAATGCCTTTAATTTTTTATTGCACCAGCTGGAAACTTCAGTACAATGTTGAATAGAAATAGCAAGAACTGTCATTCTTACCCTTTTTCCTAGTCTTAGGAAGAATTCAATTTTTAATCATTTTATGATGTTAGCTGTAGGCTTTTCATAGATGTCTTTTATTATGTTGAGTATATTCTCTTTGTTTCTTATAGTGAGAGCTTTATATATGGGTGTTGGAATTTTATCATAAATGCTTTTTCTGTATCTATTGAAATGATCATGTGTTGTTTGTCTTTATTCTACTAATGTGTTATATTACATTACTCAGTTTTTGAATGTTAAACTAACTTTGTGTTCTTGGGATGAATCACACTTGGTAATCATCTATGAGCCTTTTTATATATTGTTACATTTATTTATTAATATTTTGTTGAGGATTTTGTATTTGTATTCATGAAGGATACTGATCTGTAGCTTTCTTGTGATGTCTTTGTCTGGCTTTGTCGTTAGGGTAGTACTAGCCCCATAGAATGAGTTAGGAATTTTCTCTTTGTTTTCTGAGAGACTTTGTGTAGGATTGGTATTTCTTTTTTAAATATTTGATAGATTTTGCCAACAAAGCCACCTGGGCCTGAGATTTTCTTTGTGGGAAGGTTTTTAATTAATATTTCAATTTGTTTACTTGTTATAGGTCTATTCAAATTTTCTATTTCTTCTCGAGTCAATTGTGGAAATTTGTTTCTAAGAATTTGTCCATTAATTCTAAGTTGTCTAATTTATTGGTATAAAGTTATTCATAATATTTTCTTATAGCCTTTTTAATTCTTGTAGGGTCAGTGGTGAGGTCTCTTCTTTTGTTTCTGAATTAGGTAATTTGTGTATTCTCTCCTATTCTCTTAATTAGTCTAGCTAATCAAGGGTGTGTCAATTTTATTGATCTTTTTCAAATAGCCACTTTGTGGTTTCATTGATTCTTTTCTCTATTTTTTTTCTGTTTTCTATTTCATTGATATTTAGTTTAAACTTTATTATTTACTCCTTTTCTGCCTATTTGGGGTTTAGTTTGCTCTTCTTGTCTAGTTTCTTAAGGTAGAAGCTTAGATAACTGATTTGAGACTTTTCTGATTGCAAGCTAGAAATTTCTCTCTAAGCTCTTCTTTAGTTGCAGCCTATAAATTTTGATATACTGTGTTTTCATTTTCAAAATTTTTTTTTAATTTCTTTATGATTTCCTCTTTGACTCTTAGGTTGATTTCTAAATATATGAGTTTTTCCAGATATCTTTATACTTAAAATCTTTAACTTAATTCTGTTGTTGTCAGAGAACGTACTTTTAATGATTTAGTCTGCTTAAGTTTTTGAGACTTGTTTTGTGGTCTAACATATGGAGAATGTTCCATGTGTACTTAAAATGAATGTGTATTCTGCATTCATTGTGTGGAGTACCCTGTAAATGTCAATTACATCATGTTAATTGTTAAACTCTATATATCCTTATTGATTTTCTGTGTGGTTGTTCTATCAGTTATTGAAAGTGGAGTATTGAAATCTCCAACTTTTATTACTGAATTGCCTATTTCTCCTTTCTGTTTTTCTTTCATTTGAGGTCTCTATTTTTAGCATGTATATATTTATAATTGCTATATTTTTTATGATTATTAAGTGTCCTTCACTGTTTCCTGTAACATTTCTTGTCTTAAAGTCTATTTTGTCTGATATTAACATAGCCATTCCAACTCTCTTATGGTTACTATTTGCATGGCATATCATTTTCTCTCATTACTTTTAACCTTTTTATATCTTTGTGTCTAAGGTGTATCTTTTGGATACAGTGTATATTTGGTTCTTACTTTTTAATCTAATTTGACTATCCTTGCCTTTTGAGTAAGTTATGTAGTCCACTCATATCTGATTTAATTATTATGTCAATAAGAATGGATTTAAATATGGCATTTCACTATTTTATGTTTATCTCCTGTGGTTTTGGTCCCTCTGTTTCTCCTGTACTTCCCTTCTTTTATGTTAAATAAATATATCTTGGTATACCATTTAATTTGTCTGTTGTGTTTAAGTTATTTTGTGTTATCTTCTTAGTGGTTGTTCTTGGGATTATAAAATGCATCTTAATTTATCACATTCTACTTCAGAATAATACTAACTTTAATTCCAGCAAAATATAGAAACTTGCTCCAATTTATCTCCATTTCCCCTTTGTTTGAGTTATTGTTGTTATATATATTATATCTGTATGTATTATAAACCCCTCAGTATAGTTTGTAATTTTTGTTTTATGAAATCTTATATCGTTTATAAATTTAAGAGAAGAAATGAGGAAAAATATATACAGAATATTGTACATTTACCCACATATTCACCATTCCATTTCTATGCTCTTTGTTTCTTCACTTGTATTCAGATTACTGTCTGATGTCACTTCCATTCAGTCTGGAGGACTTCCCTTAGAATTTTTTGTAAGGCAAGTCTGACAACAACAAATTTTCTTCATCTTTTGTTTATCTCAGAAAGTCTTTATTTCACTGTTATTTTTAAGGAATAGTTTTATAAGATATAGAATTGTTAGTTGCCAAGCCTCTTTCCACCTTTACTTTAAAATATATATGATTCCACTGACATCTGGCCTCCATCATTTCAGGCGTGAAATCAGCCATTAATTGTATTATAGTTCTCTTTTATATGATGAGTCATTTTTCTCTTACTATTTTCAATATTTTCTCTTTGTCCTTCAACATTTCATCTATGATGTGTCTAGGTATTTTGTGTTTGTCTTATGTGTGGTTTCATTAAGTAGCTTGAGCTCTATAAATTAATGTTTTTCATCGAATTTAGAAAATTTTTGACCAGTATTTCTTCAAATATTTTTTTCGTTCTTTTCTTCCTTTTCCTTACCTTCTGAAACTCTTATTACACATGTATTAGCACACTTGATGTTGTCTTATAGGTCTCTGAGGCTCATAGTGTTCCTCCATGAACTTTAATAGTTTTCATAAAGTATATGCCTTTGAATTCCAGAGTGTTAAAATTATTGCTTTTGACTGTTTTTTCCAGTTTTATGGTTACTTTTTGAAAGGAGATTTGTCAAACATCTCACTCAATCCTGATGTAGTCAAAAGTCTTTATACATCTAAAAGCACTAGTAATTTGGTTGTGTTATATGTGTGATCCTACCTTTTATGTTGATTTATTTATAAATAATATTTTATTGCTTAGTCTTTTGGTAGGAGGGATTAACCTCTGTTGTGTAGAAATGTAGATGATTTGTTACTCACATGAAAAATACTTTAGAGCAAAGACATTTGTAGGGTCAAGTAGAAAATGTCAACCCTAAAACTTTTCCTTGAAGCACAAATTTGTAAGTGAAATGGGTCAGAGAGCATTATTTCAGAGCTCTTTCCTCTTTAGTTTGTGGCAGCACGTTGCCTGTTATAACAAAAGATTCCTTGGGTAAATTAATCCTGTACCTGTGTGAAATGTCCACAATATGTACTTAAAATGCAGGATGCTCATTTATTTTTTTATAAATTTAGAAATTTATTAACATATGTATGGTGTTTACCTTTGATATGTAGAATTACTCAAGAAATAGCAGAGGAATCGGAAGTTATTTGTAATAGGTTTAATATCATTTGTCAAACTGGTGTGTTTATTTTTTTAAATGAAAAGTATTAAAATGTGAAGCACCATTTTGTTAAAATTCTAATTTTTCACAGTGAAAGTTTTACAAATAGGATTTGGGTATTTATCATGTGTCATGAATATTGTAATATATGTAAATTATAGCATTAAATGCAAAATAGTTTGGCATTGCTATTTTCTGCAACTAAAAATAAATTCTTTCATCTAAATCAGATTTCTCTGTATCTAACATTTGAAATTAAATTTTCATTTACCATAAAATGCTATTCTTTGTTAAAGGAAATACTGCCCAGTTATGTAAATTCAGATTTCGCAGATTATGTCCAAATTTCTAATGTTAGAGACATCACTATACATAGAGTCAAACAAAACAATGTTAAAAGAACTTTTCAGCCTGTAGGCAACCCTTTGCAAAAACACAGACCTCTTTCTTCTTTCACAATGTTGAAGAAACAAGTTTGTTAAGCATGAAAAAGGGAGACCACTTGGTAACTTTTCAAGTGAAGGCAAAACCAAAATAAGCATCTACGGTAATGCCACCCTGAACAAGCCCAATCCCATCTGATCTCGGAAGCTAAGCAGGATCGAGCCCAGTTAGTACTTGGATGGGAGACCACCTAGGAAGACCAGGTGCTGTAGGCATAAAAAATAAGGGATTGTAAGCTGACAAGGTCCTTGCAATCTGTGAGGTCAACCAAGGGTTACTTCATCTAAAATAAATAAATAAATTAATAATATAATAATAATAATAATAATAAGCAACACTCTCCTCTTGATAATTATATTTTAAATCCATTAATTATTCAGACTTTTCTTTTAATGCACAGCCTATAGCTTCCTAGAAGCAGAGGGGGGCACTAAATGGCAGGCCTTTCTCATGGACTATGCCTCTACTGGGCCTAATTATTTTAAAATTTGATCCTGAGCCAACTCATGTTTGGTTAGTGATTCTGAAACATTCTTTTCCATCTTTCTCTCTTAGTGGTCTTCTTGTAGAGTACTTTCATATGCCCTGTGCCCCAGACTTTTAATGAGGTTCCACCATTACCAAATGATTGTTCAGTTTTATACTTCTGCGGGTGAGAAGGCTAGAGAAGAGAGCAACAGAAGAAGATGCACTTGACAGAGGAGGTCAGTTCTTTCTCTTCATAATTATATAGACCTAACATTTGCTTACCACCTCAATTATTTGATTCCTGACCTAGCATTTTAGAAATCTCCAGTATAATAAACCTTCAGTATTTTTGAGATCTTTGGAAGATGTGAAACTTGAGAATAGTTTTATCACAATTTTTTCCCACAAAACTAATATACAGAGAACAAAACCACATTGTTTCAATGCTCCTAGACCATTAGATAGGTTATATATGAACTAAATGGCTTGCTCCTGGACATCAGCCTGCAATTCTACTTGATTGAAATTTGTGCATTAGGAAAATGACAGGTTATTATATTTTTTAGAGTAGGAAAGGAAGTGCTAAGGGTTTCTTGGAGAGGGGAGTGGAACCATTTCTAATTTGAGAAACCTTAATGTAATGAAAGTTAGCCTATCTCTCATTAGGAATATGGACCTATTCAGATTTCTTTGGACTTTTTGGCAGTTAGTAACAGAAAACCATAGAATCAAAACCCAAGCCACACTTTGATATTGAATTTGTGATTTTCTTCCTTTACTTAATACCCTCGTGCTTGATGCCTTAGAACTGAAGCTTTCTTTCAAAGAATACTAAAAGCTTCAGATTTGCTCTGCTTCTAGGTGATGTTTAGTATGTATCATTAGCTTAAAAAGCAATATAAGGTATATTAGTCTGTCTTATCTAGTGTTTCTCAACCAGGGATGACTTTGCCCTGCCCAGAAGACATATGACAATGTCTGGAGACATTTTTGATTATTACAACTGGGGAATGCTACTGGCATCTAGTGGGTAGACGTTAGGGATCCTACCAAATAGCCTGCAATACTCAACCTCTTATAACAAGAATTATCCAGCTCAAAATGCCAACAGTGTTAAAGTTGAGAAATCCTGATCTTATCAAATTATTTTTTTATTTTTAATTTATTTTAATTAGTTTCAAGTATACAGTACATTGGTTAGACATCTATATAGTTCGTAAAACGGTCACCCCCATTGCTCCTTCCCTCCCCTGACCCTCTACCTAGCCAACATATTCATTCTAATTGCATTCCCTATGCTGTGTTCCCCATCCCTATGTCCATCTATCACCTACTAATTTGTACTTCTTTAACCCTTCACCCCATTCTCCCAGCCCCCCAAACTCCCCTCCCCTCTGTCCATCACCAAATTGCCCACTGTATTTGTGAGTCTGTTTTTGATTAGTTTGTTCTTTTTATTCCTTAGATGCCACATATAAATGAAATTATATAGTGTTTATCTTTCTCTGTCTGACTTAAATACCTTCTGGGTCCATCAAAGCAATATATTTTTCCATCCCCTTCCTTTTAGTCTTTATCTTTTAATCTGAAGGATTCTCTTATAGGCAAGATGTAGGAGTCTGGTTTTCCTTTCCATTCATCCACTCTTTTAGTTGGAGCACTTAATTCTTTTCCATTTGAGGTACTTATTAATAGGAATGTAGTTGTTAGCATTCTTTATTCCTGTTTTTGATACATGTTTTTTCTTCTTAAAGAAGTCCTTCCAACATTTCCTGTAATACAGGCTTGGTGGTGACAAATTCCTTTAGCTTATTTTTGTTTGGGAAGCTCTTCATCTATCCGTCAACTCTAAATGATAGCTTTGCTGGATAAATTATTCTTAGTTGTAGATCTTGGGTCTTCATCCTGTCGAATATTTTTTGCCAAGCCCTTCTGTCCTGCATAGTTTCTTTTGAGAAATCAGCTGCCAGTCTTATGGGTGTTTCCTTATAAGTAACTATCTGTTTTTCTCTTGCTGCTTTTAATATTCTTTCTTTGTATTTAACCTTTGGCATTTTAATTATGCTGTGTCTTTGTGTGGGCCTCTTTGGATCCCTGATTTTTGGAATTCTCTGAGCTTCCTGGGGTTTTATGTCCATTTCCTTCACCAGGTTAGGGAATTTTTCCATCATTATTTCTTAAAACAGCTGTTCAACATCTTGATTTTCTTCACTTACGCCGATCAGATGGCTATGTGGATCCTTACTAGTGTCCCATATGCTCCTTAAATTATTTTTATAGTCTTGGCATCTTATCTCTTGCCATTCTGATTGCATGTCCTTGGCTTTCCTGTCCTCTAGATAGGGCATTTGATCCTTTTCTTTATTCACTTTGTTTATTCCTTTGAAAAACTTATCTCAGACTTCTTATCTCAGACAATGTGTTCTTCACTTCAGACTGGTTCCCTTTTATAATTTCAATTTCCATTTACATATTTTATCTCTTTGTTGACGTTCTCACTGAATTTAACCAAAAGTTCATTGAGCACTTTATAACCAGTGTTTTGAACTCTGCATCTGTTAGTTTACTTGACTCCATTATATCTGGATCTCTGTTCTGTTCTCGCATATGGTTTCTGTTTCTTTGTCTTTCCATTTTGGCTCCCTTTCCGTGTCTCTTTCTATGTACTAAGCAAAGCTCCTAAGTCTCCTGGTCTTATTAGTGTGGATTTGTGAAATAGGTATTTAGTGTCACAGTCCTGAGAGGGGCTCAGCTACAGGCCAAATTTAGATCAAGCCTCTGCCCCTCCAGGGCCACCTGTTAAGATTCAGCAAGCAATCCACAAATGCTTATAGTTGCCTCAAAAGGCCACACCAGAAACCGAAGCCAGCTGCCTCCAGTGTGAGTCTAGGCACTGCTCAACAAGGACCACTTGACTTGCTGAGGATAAACCTGGATGTGGCTTGGGTGGGGCTGTGAGTTGGGGAGGTGGAGTGTCAGGGAATCTTCTGGGCAGAGGGACCTCTGTTAACCAGTCTGATGATCTCACAGCAATGGCGGTGCTGTGTCCACGCACTGGAAGAGGGGAGGGCTCAACTGAGAACAATGCAGACTGCCGGCACTTCTGTAGAGAGCGAGTCTCGATTTGGCCCTCACTCTGACAATGTCTCCTTGTAAGTCCGTGGCGCCCCTGTGCGCAGCCTAATTGGCACTGGTGCTCAAAGCGAGCAGGTCGGTCACCGGGAAAATCTGCTCACGGACACGACCCCTTTAAGAGGCGTCTGCCGCATCCTCCATCTCAGTCAGCTGCTCGAGACCAGGTATCCCCGCGACCTTGCCTGGTCCTACCTTCTGCCGTTGCAGGGTACTTTCTTGGTTTTCTCCTTAGTTGTATGGCTTGTTCATCTAGATTCCAGGCGATTTTTCCTTGCTGCTGCTCCTTGTTTTCATCACAACTTTGATTTGGTCGCCAGAGGGATGAACAGAGCCTCTATCATCTACGCCATTTTAGTTCTTTATGTCTCAAATTATTTTTATTAAAATATCACCATATTTTTAAGAATCATGATTCTGTCTTTGGCTTCCTCATCAATCTCATTTTTCACTACTTCATTTCTACAGTGGCTTTTACAAGGTATTTACGGATGTATATCATGCTACACCATCTCTGTAGAGTGGCACAAAAAACAGTAATCACTTGATAGTTCTAGAATAAATGGAAATAATGTCAATATCAGAACATATATAAGTGAATAAATGAAATGATTTTTTTTGAAAACTAGATGCAGATAAATATAACGGTTTGAAATAATATCAACAACAATTAATACATTGAATTTTCACATCTTTGGATGATAGATACTATGATACTATAAAATAAGTATAATAGTATTTTGACAATTTATGTGGTCAAATATTGCTATTATGTTTACCTTAGGCAAATTACTTAGCCTCATTGTACCTTATTTTCTCATTGTGTAGAAAACTATTGAAATAGATTATCTGTGCTGCGGTTCCAGTTCTAACATTCTAAATATTTTTTAGTAAGATGTACAGAGTTCTGATAAATGTTCGAATATTTAATTTACTAATCAGTATTTATAGATGAGACAGTGAAAATTATCAGAAGATAATTGTCGCTCATGTTTTTCAAAATAAGTAGTATAAAGTGTAGTGAAATGCACTGAATTTAAAGTAGGTTGGTGTGTGTGATTCTCTCCCCCACTTTTAAAATTTGGTCGTGCATGTTTGTTTTATTATGTGTTTAAGTTTGAGTAAAAATTTAGTTTTTAGTAAATAAAGCTTGTTTGGTCTTGTTAGGTCAAGACAAAGGGCCATTCATCATTTTTTTACATTCAAATGAGGTTTAATATGAAGGTCTTTGTTTTGGGACTTACGAAATATTATATATGAACTTCAGTATCCTCTGTGGACAGGACCATAGAAAAATATTTTTGTATTAAATTAGATTCTGGAAAGCTCGGCATTCCTTTCACATGCTAATAGATGGAATTTAAATTTGTATTTATTTTTAATCAGTACTAAAATAAATTTGGGTAGCAGCGCTTATAATAGTTAATAGCCTGTATAAGTGGGTCCCAAGACACCTGTTCCTTTATTGTTAATGAAGCCCTATTTGATGTGCAGGGAGACTGGAGATCCTGTTGATTCTCTGTCCTAGCACGTCTTCCTGTCTCCTGTGTGCATATTTAAATAACATTAAGAAATGTTGTTTCCTCTTGTTTTCTGTCATTTCTAGAATTCTGCCAGACACACTTATTCTCTTTAATAGGTTGTTTCTTCCCAAATGCATTAGGGTGATATTTTTTTCCTGTTTTGTGTGTTTTGAATTCTTTTTAGGATTAAACCTCAATTATGTTATGAGGATTTGATGTAAAATTATGATGAGTTAATAGCACCAGACACACAAATAGCCAAATAAAGTTTCTCAGGGAAAGAATAAATGACTTGTGGGAATTTTAGTAGCTTGTGGAAATATAAGAAAACAAACAAAACTGTACAAGTGAATTCCAAGGCCCACGAACCATCAAGGCTCATCTTCTGAGATTCCTCAACTGTACACTCTTCTCCCTATTCTCTTGCTGACGATTTGGAGAGTTTGTAATAATTTTATTTTTAGTTGCTATATCATATCAAGCAAAAAAGCATTGGTCTTCTTGCAAATAATTTGAAAGAAGAAAACCACATACATAAAAAATTATCACAATCTACTAGACGTTTGCATTTTTCCACATGGTAGAATTTTGCGATGAATGTGTTGCTTAAAATAACATTTGTGATCTATGGCATTCATTTCTAGAGGACAGTATATTAGCAGATTTTTAAAAATTATTTTTATATGTATGCTACAGAAGGTAAACAATGTCCTTACCTCTGTGGCTTTTCTTTCTCCAAACACCTGAATTTTCACTACTGTTGGTGATAGTTTAAAGGTCATTCATGAAAAAGAGAATATATCTGGGAAGTAATAAGTGAGAATTACCCTGCTGATCCTTTAAGTCAGTTCTTCAGAATATCTGGTAAGTACATTGGGAACCCAGAAAGTATTTATTTTGGTAACCAGCTCAAACATTGAGTACCTCCCAAATAGAGTGAAAATAAATTTACTATTCACACATCTTCCTGATAATGATAATCTTTGTAAGAGATAAACATTACTATTTGGAATAGTTAATAGGGAAAGTTTTTTTCACACCACAGTCTTGTATTGTGTTGATTGAACTTCTTTACAATAAAATTTACTACCAAATAATTCAGTTCAGCAATGCCTTTTCTTCAGTCTTATGCCTCCCTGTAATGAAAAGGAAATCTAACACTGAATTGTATATCCTGCAAAGATGGCGATGTGAGATCTCTTTCTCATCAGGGGTAAAGATAAACATGAATCACAGTCTCTCTGGTGTTTTTTAACACTGGCTGCATATTAGAATTTCACCCCAGGAGTATTTTTAAAATACTCATGCCTGGACTCCATCCACCCCTGGTGATCCTGCCTAGATTGGCATATCCTGGAATGTGGGTTACTGTCATATTAAAGCTCTTCATGTGATTCTGTTTGTCATCAGGATTGAGAACCACTCAGAACTTAAGCTAAACTAGGGGCTATTGGTTGCTAGTTTCCCACACTGCAAGTGCTATAGAAGAAGACAAGCTGAAAACCCTTTGAAAATGGCTTCTGGTCATGTGATCACTCAGTAGTGATCATCTGCTAGAGGAGGCATATTTTGGGAGTGGATGAGCTTGGTGCCTTATTGCAGACTCTCCAGCCTCATATGAGAAAAAAGGTGCTTTCCTAGGTTTTCCAGATTTAAATAATTCCCCGAAATTGTTTTATGGCAGCATTTTTTGGTAGACTGTGGAGTTCACTGTAGCTCATCCAAGATATATAATTTTTAAAAATCTTCCTAGTTTTTAGTCAAATGTAAATTTAGGACAGACTACCAGTCTTAAAATGTTTTAACTGAATTTTTTTGTTTTGTTTTTTAATTAAACCATGACATACTTTACATCATCCAAATTCACTCCTTTCATAAATATGCATGCCCTTTTTCTGTATTCCCATCATGGATTGTCTGCACAATGCAAAATCTCACTTCCAGTGAACTTACTTTGATGTGAGAAGAATATAAAGAATTTATAAAAGATAAAAATCAGCAAGTTTAGGGATAGTTGCATGAGAGGAAGAATGTAGGACAGGTACCATTTACCAAAGTTGTTTTATAAGTGTAGTCAAAATGGCCATTAAGATAGTAAATACTGTCCCAAGTTCTTTTTAAGGTAAGCATTCCTCACCTGGCTTGGAAAATATGTCAAAACCTCCAAGGTAGGCCTATTCGTAAGGGTTGCCAATCCCTCTGCGGAGCCATGGCCTCATAGACAGCTCCTTCTAACTGCCTTCTGAAAGCTGGGGCGCTGCCTCAAGTGTGTTGATAATACATGCAGGAACTGGCTGTTCAAACTTTTACTGCCAAACTAATTACATTTATAATTTCTTGGCTTAATTTACTTTTCTAGCAAATATTACCTAGCAAGTCACCACAGTTAAACCAGTGGAATTCAGAGCACCTGCACTTCTGAAAGCCACTACTATGTACATGGAATGGAATCTGATTTTTAAACAACAATTTTGCCATTTGCTTTACAACCTACTATTTATTGTAAAGAAACTCTTTATGCTTCTTAATTTATCATTTGTTCTTAAAGAAAAAGGCCAAGGAATATATTTACAGACATGGTTCCACTTTTATTATTTTAATCCATTATTTTCTCCTGATCAGATTCATATTTGTGGTGATATGCCCTGCATGGCAAGTGCTGAGAAAACATTTGTACAAAGTCTTGCCAAGGAAGACTGTTGACTCTATGGAGTATAGTGATTTCACTGTTCAAGATCTTCATGTGTTTATTAAAAAGAAAAAAAAAACCAGATACTAGTTAATTATATATTTTAAATTACTAGATTTTGTGGTTAGCATATATAAATTCATTAAATAGTTCAAGTGTATTCAATACAGTGTTACAGCAGTTTTATTGATATACTGGCAAAGAAACAAACATGACCACTCTTTACCATCTGTTTATAATGCTATATAAAGAAGACCATGTTGGTTGCCATGGTAACTACATTTCCAAAACCACTGAGTGTTTGCTTAAATTCTCCAACCTTTTAAAGTCATAAGCTTTTTTCCTGAGAAAAAGAATAGAAAAATGCATTTAAAATTTTCCAGTGATTTTCTAAAAGCCATTTCTCTGTAAAATTCATTTATTATTTCTAGTCTGATATTTTGCCTCAGGATTTCATGAATTAAAAAAGAGGGGCTCTTAATTTGAGAATATTTGGCATTTTCAAGAAGTTCAGAGAAAATGTTAATGGTATCCTATTGAGGGGTGCCACCTATCTTTTCATAAGTAAAGGTTTTGCCTTTTCAGAAAAACTTTTTATTAATGTAACAATAAAAAGGAGTATAAAGAGGTAACAAATATAATAACATGGTATCTAGGGAGGAAAGGCAGTTAAAATGTAGTTTCAGTGGCTAACCATGTTTAATTATTGCTGTCATATTAGCTAATATGAGAAAAATTACAGCAAGGAAGTATTTGGCTGTAAACAGAATGATTCTGACTAAAAAACGTATGGCTACTAAAAAATACTTTATTGTAATAAGAGTAAAAATCAATTGATATTCCTGGGAATCCTGCCTAGGGAAGAAAGAAGTAAAATATATGTTTTACTGTTGTTTTTACTGTACATGAAAATTTAGAACTAATTTTTCCCAATCCTAAGTGGTAGTGTATATACATCCACATGTTTATACATACCTGTTGTCTACATAGATGCTCAAGAAGCTTTTGCTATATTCTTCAAAAACAATCTTTCAATGTCTTAAAAGTTAATATTTTTATACTGGGACAGGTAAAATAGGATTACATCTGTTCCAGCTTTCACTAAAGCCAAAATCATGGACTATGCATAACAGTAGTAATACTAATAATAGTAATAACTAATGCATATTGAACACATAGCAAGTGCCAGGGAGTATACTTAGCTTTTTGCATGCTAAATGTTTATGTTTAGGCTTCATAGTACTCCTGTAAGGTATTGTATTCAGTACATTCTCTAAATTAGGGTTTCTCAACGTTGGCATGACTGACATGTTAGGCTGATAGTTCTTGGTTGTGGGAGACTATCGGGTGTGTTGTAGGATGTTCAGCAGCAACCCTGGCCCCTACTCTCCACTCGCCAATAGTATTGCTCCAAATTGTAACAACCGAAATTATCTCTAGACATTACCAGTCTGCTGGGGGCCTAAAATCACCCCCAGTTGTGAACCACTGCTCTAGATGAACCAGCAGTTTTATTTTTTTTCTGGTAGAAATAGTTTTTAAACCACCTCTTGGTTTTCACCTGCTGTCTCCCTCTTTCCACCATCATTTCTCATACCAGGTATTCTCCAATTTTGTTCAGTTATTGGTCTGATAACATAAGCAGAACCTTCTTTATTATGTATTGTTCAGTTATTGGTCTGATAACATAAGCAGAACCTACTATATTATGAAACTTTATTACCAAAGTTTCTTTACCACAAAGTCTTAGCTTATTAGCCCAATTCCCCTAAAATCTCACAAATATATGAAAATGTTTTTCTATAATCTGAAAGATTATTTCAAAAAGGTTTATCAATACATGGCTCTGTTAATGCTATTTGGTAGGAAATTACTGGATCTCACTATAGTTAACTAAAAACGTTTTAGAAGAATGTAGATGTAGAGAATAATAGCTTTTTTGGAAAGAATGAGAATATAAGACCTTTTAGATATACTTAAATAATTGTGCATTTTAACTATAATTTTTAATAACTGTTTTATGTAGGCAATAGCTTGCACACTATTTATATTACATTTTGAGACTAGATTGAATGGGGACCAGAATATATAGTAAAGATTGCCAGTACTGATATGTGTAATGGAGCACTTTTTAGCTATTAAATAATATGCTCTTGAGTCCCAATGCCTGGGTGAGATTCATGGCCCTACCACTTATTATGGCCCTCTCTCTTATTACTTAACTTCTTTGTGACTCAGTTTTCCTTCTGTAAAATTAGAATCAAAAATGGTACCTCACAACCTCGTGTGAGGTTTAAGTGAGTAAATAACATATAAAGTGCTAAGAGTAGTGCATGCAATAGATATTAGTTGTCATTTGGGTTTATTACTTTTACTTTTCTGGAATACGTGGCCAAGATTGAGTCTGTAGTGTCTTAATAAGCAATGTTTAGAACCTTGGACTATTTATTCTTTGTTCGTTGTGATATAGTAACCTTTGTACTGATGGAAACATTTCAGTTTAGAAATAGGAAGTAAACATTGTGCTACAGGTCAACACATTGAAATAAATGTAGACATTAATTTTTTTTATTTAGGTTATTGTAGAGTTTAAATACTACCAGCAATAACTTTTATTTTAGTTGATAATCCAGTGATTGTTTAAAGGCTCTTTAGCCTGGTACCAACAAGAAATAAAACCTAGTTTGTTTGTTTTGCTAAGTTCCATCTGCCTTTTCACATTGGAGTTATATCCTTGCCTCCACATTATTGGTCCCTGGGAACCAAAGAACTTCAAGAATAGCAACAACAACAACAAATTTTTTAAAGTAGCAGCTTTGGAATAAAATGGTCCTGGTTTTGAATTTTGACTTGCCTACTTACTTTTGACGTTGGACAAGAAACTAAGTTATCTATTAGCTTCAACTTTCTCATCTGTGAAATGGAGATAACTATAGTACCTACTTCATAGAGTTATTGAGCACATATAAAATGCATAGCCCACAGTATGTACTATAAAAATAGTAGCTTGCTCCCTACCCTCCCACTCTCATTGACCACCCCCTTACCCCAAAAAGAGTCAGTCAAAAGGATAGGCAAATAGATATCCATAAGTTGCCTTATTTGGGGAGAGGGGAGTATCTATGACTTATCTCATTACTTTTCTTATTTTTAATGAAATGAAAGCTATAATTTTCAGCCCATGCCCCAAAACTTTTCAAGAAGGAAAACTATGGGGGAGAAATGGCATTTTCATGAACTAAAGCCTAATGGCTGCAGCATCTTCTACATTTCCCAGCACTTTATAGCTCTAGTACTATCCTTTACTCTCTTTTACCTTTACGAAGTGAATTATTTTAATATGAATTAGGACAAAAAACAGCTATTAGGATGGGAACAAAGAGTTTCTAAACATAAATTTCTTGCCTCATTTTAATGTGTTCTGAGAAATAAAAACATAGAATATAAATAAATTATTTCTTTTAACTCAGTAGACCTTCAATCAGCTATTTCCATGGAGAAATTCACATTCTGCCCAATTTCAGGGAAAGGACATGAAGTTTTCAGTAAAGAATGATGAAAAATGTGATCTCCTCCTTCCCTAAAAGTGAACTTCCCTATAATTTTGTGAACTATCTTAGAGGCTCCACTGTCACAGGCCACCAGAAGGGCACAGGGCCATACTCCACAAGCTGGGCCTATGAAGATCCTCATTGCAGTGTAAGACTCCTTGGCTGTCAGGTAGACCCTGGCTACTCCTGCAGTCTGAAGGTTTTTGTTGTTGTTTTTCAGTTGTGGTTTTTAACCTGGACAGCACTTTCACTGCAATGCAGATTTTTCTCAACCCCTGTGTGAATAGGCTATTCAAGACTTCTCATGGCCCTGTGTTTAATGGACCACAAATCCTCTGGTTCTGTGCCGCCAGGGAATCTTGCTGAAATTGCCTGTAAGGAGATGGTTGCAGCCAACTGCTTGTGCAGCTCGCAGTACACCAGAAGTCTCGAGCTGCTTAGGAGAAGTGAACTTTAAAATTTTTTTTACACCTCTTACCTACAAGGTACTTTCTAAGCCCTGATTCTATGCAATCATTCCTTTTTATTCTTTGTGTTATAATGCTACTGTGATCATTATCTAGGTTGAGTGAATTACCTAGGTGGGCTTTGGAGCAGACACTGAATTGAACTCCATTTATTGGCTATATAATTTGGGGCAGGTTACCTTTTTATTTCCTTCAACAAGTATTTATTGAATATTTGTGTGTGCCAGGCACTATTCTAAGTACTGGAGATACAACTCCACACAAGTAAATATGCCGTAACATGCTTACATTCCAGTCCAGGAAGATAAATAATAACCAAAATAAATGAATGCAAATATGTAGTATATAAGTGATAATCATTGAGATGGAGAAAATAAACTAGCCCTGTGATCCTCAGTATCCTCATTAATAAAATGAGGAAAACTACCACCCCACAGTATGTCAGGTTAGATGAGCTGGCACCCGTGAAGGCTTGGGGATATACTAGGGTAGACGAGACAGTCAGCTTCCAGGTAGCTTGCTAGCAATTGGTAAATGACAGATTTCTTCCCAGTCCCTTTTGACCTGCTAGAGTAGAACAAATACTATTGTTCTCTGAAGATTAAATTGCCTAGCATAGCCTGTGTGTAATTTATTCCAAGTGTCTCTCTCTTTAGTGCCATCCTATTAATACCACGTAAATGAAACTTTTAAAAAATCGAATCATGTTTTTCCATTGACACACATAATTTGAGAGATGACACTTTCATAGTAATCTTTTGCCTTTACTACCTCTGTTGATGGCTATTTAAAATACCAATAAGGTCTTTATGTTATTTGGGTAGCAATATTTGTGAATATGAGAGCGGGCAGGTTTGAACTTAGGATCATGGGACCTTTTCTCTGGTCAAAGTTCTTTCTGTGGAAGAGTAACACAAGCAATTTGTATCCCGCTACCTGTCACTTCTAATTCCCCTCTGCTTTAGTCTTGTGTACCCTGATTTCAGTGTTGATTTGGGAAAAATAAATGAGATTTTCCTAAAAAATTTTTGATTTTTGAACCATCATTTTGCAATAACGTAGTTTTAGGTTTTGATCATTTTTCTATTTGTTTTTTTAAAACTCATTTCTCTTGCTAAAATCCATGCTATATTTCACTTTGCTATTCCCCCATTCCAATTTGCCCTCGAAGTAATATCTGTTTGTCTACAAAATGTTTCTTCATATTTTCCTAACTTGCTTATTTTACTGGCTTCTCCCATCTGCATTGTATCTTTTACATTTGGTTTTAGCCTCTTAATAATATGTTATGTAAAAGCCGATCAAACCACCTTCTACCTTTTTGTCTTTTCCAACTTGTTCTGATCCAAATACTCTAAATTTTGCACAATTAAACCACCTTCATTAGCTAATAGGACTGATAGGTGAAATAATAAATATTCATTACTACATCGAGACATTGTTTTTGATAAAAATGTGCTCAAATACTAGCCAAGTAAAACTATAGAATTATAGAAGATTAATCTGAGAGCAGTTCTCTTGAATTTGAGTAGTTGTCTATTCAAATTGTAACTGCGAGTTGAGAAAAGCACTGAGCATTAAGAGAGCACTCATTCAAGTCTGGTTGATTTATCTCTGCACAGAAGGACTGTGGTAGTGGGAGGTGTAATTCACAGCACTTTAGTTCTCAGCCAGTGTCCCTGCTTGAGTGGTGGTGTGAGTCTCGTGTGTCTGTGTAGTGTAATGACGCCTGTATTCCAGCACTCAATTTTTCTACCCCTTTGCTTCAACACTAAATAGATTTTTTTTAAATGTGAACAAAAGAGGTCTGTATGTAAAACTTATTCTGTGAGATCGTTTTAACAGTTTTAACAGTTTTCAGTATGACCAAAATATTACTTTTAAAAATGGCTCTATTTTACTACTTTATTATTTTAAAATAAAACTTCAGTTACCATTAGAGTGGGTAAATCTTTGTGGTTTTGTTTTGTTTTCTGGTGGTGGTTTAATTCTAAGGTGGCCAGCTGACATCCTACTGCAGACTCAATTATGACATTATTTTATACTTCTTTTTAAATTTTAATCATATTTCATTAAACTGTTGTGTCCAGTAAACCATTACTGAAAAGCTCCCGCTTGATTTCCCCTTGTTCAACAACCCCTATGCCCTACCCCCATTCTACTTTCTCTACTCTTCCTTCTTTTTTTTGCCAGCGCCTGCCTTCTGCCACATGCCCATCAAACCTAATTGCAGCTTTAGGAGGGCTTGGGGCAGGCAGTTCCTCGGCCTGCTGTCCCTCAGGGATTTAATTCAGGTGGGATGTGCATGTGGCCCTCGAGCCATGTCAATGGCAGCTACAGCTTGGAGATTCTAAAGGCTGGTCACCTCAGGCCCTAAAGTTGTTTCAAGTCTAGGGCAGTTTAGTCTCAGGATAGATATGTCAGGAATAATTCAATTTAGGTCATTTTGTCAATGGATATTAACCTCCAGTTCTTCTGCTAATTTTATATAAAAATCTGTGACATGCAAACTATTTTTAGTCTCCCTCAAATTAGAGTGCTTTAAAACAATTTCCATGAGTGTTAATTTTTGTCTTTTACAACTGAGTAATATCACTGTCATTGAATTGCTAATTATATAAATATTCTTAACATCACTTCTTTGATACTGTTTAAACTTTGGCCTTGTATCTAAATCTTATAGAATTAAAGGTGTAACATGAGAACCCAAAAGGCACCCAACATAAAACTCTGGGGTTCATTAAGTGTGGATTAAATTTTTTCTTTAAATGAGAAATACAACTATAATATAGGAAGTCATCTGCCTTCTTAAAATTCTGTTATTTTTATAATACAGTATTTTTTTCTCCAGATTTACAAAGAGATCTGTGTCCTTATACAGTTTAGAAAATAAATTACCCTTAACCTAAAATTCTGTTAACACTTGTTACCATTTGGGAGTATTTTCTTCCTATCTTGCTTCTTTTCATTTTTTAAACAAAGTATTTTAAACACACAGAAAAATACAAGAGCACTTCGTATATTGAGCACCTATATAATGACATCCAGATTTAAACTGTTAGTGTTTTGTTATATTTATTTCTAGTATTCATCTTTGGCCTTATTTATATACATGTATATGTACATGTATTCAAACATAATTGAGATAATATGGTATTAAATATAGTTTCATATTCTTTTGTCCTCTCATTTAATATTTTAAATATTTTCCCATGTCATTAAACAAATTTAATGCTTCGCTGCAACATTTAAATTTGTTCGTGTATGGACAGGTTTTCTATTTTTAAATAGTGATAATTCTATTCCTATATAATTATTTTACATTATACTTCCAGTTCTTTTGACTTAATTTATCACATACTTAATATATCACATGACTTAAAACACTGTTTTTCAAAAACTACAGGTTGCAACTCATTAGTGGGTCACAATTTAGCAGGTTGTAGTCAGCATTAAAAAAAGAAAGATCAGAATATTCCTATGGTTCTTTGACAAAAACTGAGCACATTGTAGCCAAATCTTTTGTTTCAGTTATCTGTATCTAAATTTTTAAAATTTTAACTAGGGATTACAGTTACAGGCATTATTAGGAATCTTAATCTTAATCCCACCTCATGTATGTTCGATTTGACATCCATCTTTTATGCTTACATTTTCTGGATTGATTTATTGGAATTGGATATATTAAAAGTGAGGTAATGAAAGAGTGAAACACCATACTTTTAGGGGTGTTCTTATTGGAGGGGGTTCTTCCCCTCGAGAGTCTGGACAGTGCTTATTCGTTCTCATTCGGTTTTATTTGAGGTGTTTTTAGCTGATTAGAGAAGGGTGTGGGTCCCTGAAAGTGGTAAATTGTTTCCTTAATATTTGATTATAAATTTACCAAAAGACTGTGGTTTAGGTCACTGGCATAAGTTAGAATTCTGAACTCTTGAGCATAAATCTCAAAAGTTTCCTCTCATGCCCCATTTCTGCCATCTTACCTCAACTCTCCATCTGGAACTACCCCTGCTTTCTGCTCAAAGTGAGGGCAGCCTTCTCTCATGGGCACTGATGAAGCAGTGGATTAATCAGAAATGAAGAAACGAAACACATAAACACTCCAATTATTGAGTTTTCTCTATTTGAAACTTATGGAGTAGGTCCTTTAATCTAGCATAATTCTTATATACAATAACTTTTCAATATAGCATTAAAATAAACCTCAGCATACTTTTTAGAACCTGTTGAGGCTTTTCTCCTGCGTGGCTGTCACTTTTAAAGAATCCACTATGATTTAGAAAAAAGGACTCAAGACTTCAGAGCTGGATGCTTGAATGTAGCAAATAGACAACAGGAGAGATAAGGAAAGTTGGGAATGGTGTGTAATAGGTTTGTTTGGGTGAGATGTATAAGATGGAGAGTGCTGCTGTGCATCTCAAAGCTATTTATTCTCTTCCCTATTATTTTTTTGGTAGATCTATTCTATGTTCGTTACTCTGTTGGCTACTGGGCATCCAAAGATGATTCAGCTTCAGTGCCCCTAAGGTTCTCACAGACTTATGAGTGAATACCTGTGAACAAATAAATGGAAAAGCTGAAAGCATAGTGAGCCTGGGCTTTGCAGTCCAAATTATATCTAAATCTTGGCACTTCCATTACTACTTGACTAGTGTGACTAGTAACTAACTTTTCTAAGCCTTCTTAATAATTTTCTTCATCTATAAAGAAATTTACCAGTTACCTTGCATGGGTTTTGTGAGAAGTAAAGCACATGCCTGGCACTATAGTATGCTGTAGTTGTTGTCTGTATTGTTGTTACCATTCTTATTATTCAGTGTTTTAGGTGCCAAACTCGGGGTTTATAATAAGGACCACAAAACCTATGGAAGGGGCAACTACTGGCGCTAGTTTCTGTACACTGCACTGTTAAAGTTCTCTGCCTCCATTGTGCATGTATGGTCATCCTTTTTTCTGGGTGTCTGTGGAGACCTTTTTTATTTGCTGTGATCATACTGTATTCCTTTATAGTTACTCATTCTTCCTCAGTCCCCTAAGTACAGGAATTCTCCAAGATTTCTTTTCTCTTCCCTTTCCTTCTTTTCTCTTTTATCTCTTCTCAAAAACTCATCCATCAATTCCTACTGTTTCAGCCATCACCTCTAATGAAGATGCTTCCCAAATCTATACCCACAGCCATTTCCAGGTGCCTGCTGGGCATCTCCATCTGGAAGTCCTTCTTGCATTCAAAATTAACATGTCCAAAACTGAACTCATTAATTTCCCATTAACTCTCCTTCTTTCCAATCCTTGCTAATGCTAGCATCATCACCTCCAGGAAACATGTTTGAATCTTAAATTCAGCCTTTACCTTTCTTTGCTTCCTGATGCCTTCTCGGTGTCTCCCTCATGCAGTCAGTTGGCCAGACTATCCTGTTCCACCTCTGTACTGTTGCCATCATTCAGCTTTTCTTTTCCATCCCTGCTGCCACTACCCTAATTTAGGCCCTCATTATCTCTCACCTGGACTATTGGAAGAAATTCTTTCTAAACTCATCTTCCCTCTCTTTTTCATGGTACCCAACACATCACTGTCACAGTAACAGTATTGGGCCCAGAGTAACTTTTAGTCTTTAGCTCTAATCACATGACTCCCTTGCTGACAAACCATCCATGCCTTCAGATTGCCTGCAGAATAAAATCCTAATTGTAAACTTGACTTTAAGGCCCTTCGCTCTCTAGGTTTGTTTTTCTGGGCTTGTTCACATTTACACATTGTCCAAATAGATAGCCCCACAATTCCTGAACCCGCTCCCTGTTCTTCCACTTTCTCATCACTGCACAGCCTATATCTTTCTCCTAAGATACCGTTCTTTCCATTCCAATAACCCCACCTCGCTTCTACCTCCATTCCCTGTTCAGGGAAATTTGACCCTCTTTTAAGACTCGGTCTGAATGCTACCTCTGCTGTGAGGGGCACTTCTAACAAGAAGCAATTGACTTTCTTCCTGTGTATACTGACAGCCTTTTGTTATTCTACTATCTTTCCCTGTCTTATTCAATTTAACCATTTTTTGAACCTATTATTATAGCTCTTTTATTACAGCTCTTATTTCTTTGTATACCTCTTATGCTTAATACATATGTTTAAGAAATAGAACGTGAGAGGATATATGGAAATGTACCACAGCTGTGATTTGAAGATTTGAAATATTTTAGGATTAAGTTAAGGAAAAGAAATTAACTAATAGTTGTGGGAAGATATGATGATGTAGTGAGAACTGCAGTTAGCCATAGAAACCGTAATGTGAGAAGAGTATAAAAAACTGCATCACACAAAGTTTCACCTATTCGTTCAGTCCTTATTTCCATGAAATTGTATAGCTGTTAGAATATTTATGTTTACTCTTTATCTATTGTAGATCTAGAGGAGAATTTGGAGGAGCCAAGTGTTTTCCCTCCAAAATGCAATTTACAGATTTTTCAGGATGATATTATTTAAAATTAGTGATATATCTACTTGAGCTAGTTTTCCAAGACTACGTAGTTTCCAACAACTATTCAAATTGAATTGAAATATTATTTTAGATTTAGTCCATCTCTATTTTGTCTACTAAGCTACCCCATATTTCTCATTGATTACTGCAAAAGCCTCCTAACTGGTCTCCTCATACCCACTTGTTTTCCTCCTCCCCCTTCTACCCAAGTTGTTTTTCTACTGACAATAGAGGATATTTTTTCTTTTTTGGTTTATTTTTTAAAAATATCTGATTATGTCACTAGCTGCTTATTAAAATATTGCAGTGGCTTCTCATTGTTCTTTGGATAAAGAGTTAACCTCTTATCATGGCCCGTTTGACCTTTGTGATCCTGTCCCTGTCTGCTTCTAGCCTCATTTTGTACAGTGCTCTCAGCCTTGAATATGCTCGTTCTTGTGCTGCGGATACCCTCCCTTTACCTGTTCCCTCCCCACATCCCCCTTTTATGTCTATCACTTCCTAAGGAAACCTCTGACTTTACGGGCTAGGTTAGTTCTCCAATTATAAACTCTCATAGCATCTCTCTTTTTACTTTGTGATGTTTATTGCTACTACAATTTTATTTTTATTTGTGATTCTTTCATTATTACCAGTCTCTTCCACTAGATTGTAAGCTCCACAAGCTTTGTGCCTAGTTTTGCTCACCATCGCATTTGTATCTACCACGGTGCCTGATGTATGGAAGGTGTGCAGTCTATATTAGTTGAATGAATGAATGAGTTATAAATGTTTGTTTATATTAGTTAAAAAACACAGTTCTATAGAACTTTGGTGATAAAGATTACAAAATATTAAATATTGCTTTTACTTATGCCATTTGGGTGACAATAAAGGATCATTCCAATTTTTATACCTATTATATATAAGAGAATATTAGATAATTAAATGTAGTCAAGTGAGATCATAACAAATGATAGAGTAATAAAAAAAACTCTGATATCAAATAGTCTAGGCTCTTTCTAATGTGTTGTCAGAGGCTCTGAAGCTTCTTGAACAACACATTAGAGCCTCTATTAATAAGGGACTCAGCATCAACAGAGGCTACTCTTTTTTGGTTTCTTCATGTTAAGCCAAAATTAGCCTACTGTTTTCTCTATCCATGAGTCAGTCTCTAAAGTGATACCCACTGGGCCTGTCAGCTATCCATATGGACCCTTTCAAATTAATAGACAGCCATCGTGGACTCCTTTAGCTTTACTTCTCCCAACTCTTCCGTTCACACACTATGTTCCTGCTGTATTGATTCTGGAAATAGCTGTGTCCTCCTCCTTCTCCTGTAAACCTTTACATAGGCTGTGTCTTCTTTGGAACACTTTTTTGTCTTATGTCCCCTACCTGCTTCAGCTCCCCTGGCTACATCTTCCTCATCCTTTAGGTCTCAGGGAGGTCTCTTTCACAGCTCATTACTTCCAGTTATGTTAGTTAGCCCTTCTCTGTGCTCTCTCAGGCCTTGTTCATCTCCTAAAGTAGCTCATGCCACATTTTATTATGATTTTTAATCCAGAGTGTATTTTTCACATAGAAGGAGACCGCAGTTCACCAGGGCTCATCATGTCATTCCACTATTTGGCACTGTGCCTGACACATAGTAAGCATTCACTGTATTTTTGACTGAGTGCATTTGAGATCACCAACTTCACCGTTCTCCAAGCTCGCATCCATCGTTTGTTTATTTCAGACAAGCATGTGGCAGTATATGATTTCACCATCTTTTGGATATGCTCTAGCTTGTCAGTGCCTCCTTAAGAGACACTGAGAATAAATCATAGTGTTCCAGGTAAAGTATGACCTGGAGTATATAAAACATAATATCTCTGTAAATTTAGAACCCTGGGGTTTTTTATGCTCAGAGAAAAATTTCTTGTTCTCTTTTGGTTGTGAGTTAATTTTTGAGCTGTGGACATTATCAGGTTATCTTAGGACTTCTTTTTAAGGATGTTAACGGAGTGAATTTAAAGAAGCGGTGTTTTGGAAATGATTATATAATTTACTCAAGCTGTTAATCTATTCTCCATGTTGTTAACTGCTGTCTTATGTGAAAATTAATGGTTAGAAGGTGTACTTTTCTGACTGCTCTCTTGATTTCTGTTAACCAGTCCACTGTAGTTTCTTTTCCTGGCCTTTTCACTAATGCATTCTGAAAGTGGCACGTGCTTCAATGATATATGATGTTAAGGGGTGGGGGTGGGGGAGATGAAGAATTCCTTAACTTTTGTTATTTTTGGAGGTAGAAAAGGGAACAATATTTATAGGAAATTATATATGCTGGTACAGTAGGGAAGACTTTGAGAGATCTAAGGAAAAACAAAATAGATGAAAGAGAAAATAGGAGTTGAGAAATAAATAGATGGCAAAAAAGTAATAAGGAAAGAGAATGTAAATTTCTGATCACTTGATCAACTACCTTGTGCTTCCACAGTGTTATATACTTTACCTATGTTGCCTGTTTCATACAATGACTATGGAAAGTAGACATTATTAATCTCATTTTATAGAAAAGGTGACAATCTGAGGCATACAATTAGAGACTGTTAGGATTTTCAAATCTGGTTCTAAAGCAGCACTGTTCTAGTTTGACTTCGCAAAAGTTTTGTACATGAGATAAAGCAGATGAAGAGTCAGTAGAGAATAGTAGTTAACAGTGTATGTAGACTTTAGAGCCAGTTGGCTGGGGTTCACATCCTGGCTCTATCAAGGCTCTAATGCCTACTAGCTCTGATACCTTAGGCAAGTTGCTTGATCTCAGTGCGCCTCATTCTCTTAATCTGTAAAATCAGGATAATTTTGGTACTTTCCTCTTAGAGCTGTTTGGAATTAATTTAGTTAGTATGTAGTAAAATGCTTAGAATAGTTCCTGGCATATATAAAGTACTATATAAGTGTTTCTTGCTGCCGCTGCTGCTGCTGTTGTTATTATTGTTGTTATTGTTAGTATATATGTGTGTCCCTTTTGAAAGATCTCATCTCTGAGAAGTTTGAAGAAAGTGTTGCCAGAAATGTTGCCAGGGCTGTTTCATCAGCCAAACTCTGTCAGACTTGTCTCAAGGTTAGCCTCTTAGATTTCTTACTGTGTCATCATATCCTTCATCCCTAACCAGACTCAACCCCCCAACACACACACACACACACACACACACACACACACACACACAGCCTCCTCTTTTCCCTTTCTCGAATTAAGAACCTATTCAGATCTTCTCTTTAATATTATATTACAAGAATGAAAAATACAAAGATTCATCTTAGGTAATAAGGTAATACATAAATAAAGATCTAATAGCCTAAGTTAAAATTTGTAGTTTAAAGCAAAAAATTTAGAAAGAGCTCCCATTTTACATTTTCTTCTTTTAAAATAGGATGCTTCCCAGCCTCCCTGCAGTTCATGGGTCTATAGGATTTAAGTAGGTTGTTACACCATAATAAAAAACTTTGGGCATTTCTGATGATTATTTGTTTCTACTGTGACATAGCATTAATTACCTTAATTTAACTGCCTTTCCTAGGAAGTTAGAACTTCTTTTTAAAAATCATTAACCCTTCTAGCTTGCTGAAGATCACTTACTAGATTGAGAAGAAAATATAATTAGAGAAAGAGCTATAATTTTTACTTTGCAGAGAGCTTGAAGATCTCTCTTATTTTGAAACTAATGAAAGGGAAAGAAGGGACCCTTTTAAAATTTTCTGTTAGAGGCATGAGGAGTGAAGATTTTTTTTCTTAACTAATGGACTAACTCATTAATTTTGGCTTAGTTAACTTAAAACTTCTATTGGTTCTTTGTTCAAAACTCACCAAAGAAGTCTTATGAATTCAATGAAGTATTATAATACAACATTTTAATGTTTTTCACCACATTCAAGAATTATATTTGTATATTATTTATGTGTTCTGCAATATAATCTATTTGATTAGTGCTCATGAATATTGTTCTAAATATTTATTACAATATATTGCCCACAATTTTCTTTCTTTTTTGAATGATGCCACTTGGTTTTTATATGACAAATATTTGCAATCTTTAAAAAAAAAATCGATATATTCCTGGAAAGTACTCCTGGCCTTAGTTATTGTAAAAATTGTAAAATTTCAATCCTCATAAGAAAAATTATGACATTCTAAGTTGAAGCCTTATTGTTGTCCAGAAAGATAATGCTTTGCATAAATAATAGGAAAAGGCAAGATATTTGCTCACTACATTCATTTCCATTTTACTTCTCAAATACATTTTTAAGTCATTTGGATTAAGTTTAAACCTTTTATTCTCTCAGCTTCTTCTCTACCTGTGAAGACAGAAATCATTTTGTTATCACTCCCCCTTAACACCATCACCAAATAATATCTCTTCGTCGCAGCCACTTGGTTTGTATGTCAGTTGCTATCAACTACCACAAGCAATTTAAAACTATGGATTCCTCTTGTTATCAGAGCAAATGGTTAATACTGCAAGGTAGGGTATAGACAGTGGGAAAACCAGAAAGAGGAGGAAGCTAGATCATCAAGTCTCATAATTTCAGATCGTCACTTTTAAAACTAGCCTTGGGTTTCTCTAGTTGTTTTCTGAATTCATTGCTTCCTCCTATTAGCTCTTTCTTCTCTGAATCCTGTTTCTTTTCAATAAGTTCCATTGTCTGATTTTGGAAATATGGGCATATTTGCAGCAATTTGCTAACTTGATCTGACCTTATGAGGGTGTATTAATCTTCTTTCCTTACTTGTTGGCAGGGGGTTTGTTCAAGACAGCCGGAATAACCTCCAGTTGAGGGGCTTGGTGGTGCTACTTATTTCTAAAGCAGCTGGGCCCAGCAGCGTGAATGATTCATGTCAGAACTATGACATGGTCAGTGGGATCTATTCATGGTAAGAAGAAATTACTTTTTTGACATTGCTCTCTAAATTGTGTTTTCTTTTACTGAGCAGTGGCAGTAGAAATCACTGTTTAGTACTTTGTCATTCTCTGATTCGAAGATGGATTAAAATATTTTGTAAGGTTTAAAAATGTGGATTTTTATTGTTCTTAACAAATCTGAGAGTCGGCTGCTCTATGCATCACTCTGGTAAATTTACCTATACATTTGTGTTAAACACTTGCATGTTTAAAAATTTCTATTCATCACTACATTTCCTTCCCCATCACAGTATCATTGCATCTCTGTAGAGATCTTTATGTCACTTAGTCCAGGATTTTTGATTTTTAGACCTACTCAAAATAATAGCTGGTTGTAAAATAATAATGTGATTACCATTTTAGCAGAAGTAATCTACTTCAGTGCTATATCTTTTATTTTGCTTATTTTTATGGTGAAGAGGTTTTTACTAAAGTTACTAGAGTAAGAAAGTTTTACACCTCACACATTTAGATTAAAAAATTTATAAGTATGTATTTTTGTTGCATATAAAACAATCTTCAAATTTTCATTTTTGTTTTAAAAAAATCACTGTATATTTTTTAGTAACAACATATCAGCAATAAGTTTATTTAATCTTAGTAGTACACTTGGCACTGTGTTAAATCCTCCATAGAAATAACAATCTGCAGGTGGACTTCGGCACATGAAATTAAAACTATCCTAAAAACATGGGTGACTAGGAAATTTTCCTCACAAAAAGAGGCATTTCTAGACACTTTGACTTATGGTTAATATATCTTATTGATTTATTTTACAAATTAATCCACATTTTAGATTTTTTATTCTTAGTGGCCTTATCCATAAATGTTTTTTCTTCTATAATACTTAGTGATGACTATTACTTATCAGCTATGAAGTCCAGTGATCCTTCTTTATTAACAAGCAAGCAAAATTATTACTGTGTGGCTACAAATGACCAGCCAGGATAATTTTTGCAGACCTTTTATCATTTATCCATACAAATATCTTCACTAGAAGATGTATCTTGAGATCATTTTCAGTTTCCACTCACTCTGAAATGATTTATATTTGTTTCGTACTTTGTAGGTTACTGGTAATTTTTATGACAGTTATTTCATTTGAGCCTTACAATAATTCTGTAGATAAGAGTTGTTATGAAACTCATTCTACTCCTGAGAAAACAGAGATTCAGAAATCTTGAGTCTTTTTCAAAGTGGCATGACTGGCAAATGAGGAAAGTTGAGGCTCTAACTATAGTTTTCTTCCTTCCAAATTTCATGGTTTTTGTTTCCATTCTGATTTTCTAGTCTGATTCAAAGAATTTATTTCACTTGTAGATTAGACTAGCCATCAAACTAATATACAAAAAAAAAGGTCTTCTTGTAAGGATGTCTTTGAAAAACTTCTGAATTGAAAGCAACTTGGCAAATCTTTAATACATCTATATCCTTCTCCCAACCTTTTGGAATTTGAGCTCAAAACTTTACCTTATAAATTTTGTAGAAAGCACTTGATTGAGTTTAATTGAAATAACTAGAGAAAACACATAAAGATTCATAATGAAAATACCAATAACCTGTTAATCCCTGGAAAGCAGATGGACCTCACATCACGTTGTATCCCATGTATCACTTTCCTGTTAGGAACTCCCTTGGTTTTCAGTCTGCTGATTTTGACTCTGTTTTATTGGGTCATCCGCTCTTGCAATGGGTAACCATACGTACCTCTAATGAACACCAGCTATGTTTTATTATCTCTAATCTTAGAATAACCCATGCAAAGCACTCTTTGACACATAATAGATATTTAGTAAATATTTGTTGGCATAACTGAATCATCTCCATTTTGCAGAAATATAAACTGATACTGAGATTAAGTCTTGTCTAAAATCCTCTAGGTAGGAAGTGATAGAATAGCATTTAAACCCTGGTTTTACTCTAAAGTGTGTACCCTTTCTGCTGTGCAGGTGCTCTTATCTAAAGGCACACAGTGCACTGTGATGTGATCTGGTGTTTCAAATTTCTTACCTAGCCTCTAAGACACAGCTGCATCACTTTCTGATTCTTCACAGGAACATAATGCATTTGGTAGATGGTCGTTGTAAGCCAGTTATAAAAGAACTTTGCAAAAGAGTACATTATGAATATAAAAAATTTCCAAATAATATAAATAGCCAAGTATATAGAATTCATAATTACATTTAGGGAATGAATAATCCTGGTTCCAAGCTATTTTCTATAATCAAACTTGATGCAGTACGTCACTGGTGATGCTTGGGTGTTATACACGCTTGTTAATGTGAAAACGTAATTTGGCATAGTCCTATGAGAAACCATTAATTTGTTTCTCTATCCCTGAAGTCATTCGTTTGGCTCCTGCTTCCTTAATTGTTCAAGTGTAACTTTTGCTGGAGGCTTGTATCTATAATGTCACAGTGAATTATTTAACATTTGAGGAAAGTACTGACTTGGGAGCTTTTTAAATTCACCTCCAGACTACTGGGATTTACATTGTTGCTGTTTTTTCTCTCGTAAACTTGACTTTGATGTCAGATAATGGAACCTGAGTAAATTACCTAAGGGACCAAAAGTGTGTTAAGTGACCTCTTTTGTTTGGCCTAAGGCTATAACTGATGGGTAGAACTTGTGGATATGTCTAGTTAACTTCCATGGCCAAGAGAGGCAAAATTTAGGCTAAGATGTAATAACTACATTTTGAAAAACAGGTATGAGAACCACATTTATAAAAATACACTATAAACATCTACTATAGCCTTTTGCCAAGAAGACTATGGGGCATTAGGTTTATTCCATCAATCTTGACTTTAAAATAATTGGTTACAAAGATAATCAGTCAATAAAATTACTAAATTAAGTTTAAAAGTATCTCTAGCCACTCCTGAGAAAATAGGTTTATAACTTCCTGTTCTGTTAATACTAGGATACTTTCATTTTGTGTACAAAAAAATAAATCATTACAATCTATAAAACATAAAATTTCAAAGTATAGACTTCTCTAATATAACATGAATAATGTAACATTACATTTAAAGAAATTTAGGTGAATTTTTTGACTAATAGTTCATCTTTCTGTTGTTTTAGCAAGAATTGACACAGTTCTTTCTCATCTAACTAGCAGTTATAAACAGACGACCTATTTTCACTACCTTCATTGCCTGAAATTTCTCAGCACCTCTTGTTAACTTTGGTAGAAGAGATTGAAACAAGTATGCCAAACACATTTTCTTTTCTTCCTGAATATCCAGCTAGACTACCATTTCCCAGCTTTATACATCTTTATATCTCACTAGTATCTTGGACATAGTATCCATTTAAATCTTCGGATGACTGAAACTTCTGTTAACATAAGTGTTCTAGACCAAAATAAATATTTGAATCACATGTTTTACAGTATGTGCCTTTTAGAGTAGTTTGACATGGACTATGTCTGACAGTGACTGACTGTATCTTATTATTTTTTTTTCAACCTCTAATTTAGGATATGAGCTATAATCTGACTCTACAGCACTCTTCATGGAACAGTCTTAATTTTTTCACTAGTTATTATGTAAAGCAATACATAATGTGTCATTTAAAGAAGGAAAAAAGTTTTAGTGGAATATCACAATGAAACAAAAAATAACAGCATAAATAACATTGCAGAATATCTAGTAATTGTTTTTTTAAAAACCTAACTTTTTTTTTCATATTTTAACCTATTTCTTCTTTTACTACATTTTATGTACTCACCTCTGTTATCTACAGCTTCCATTCTGGTATCTATATGGCTTGAATTTTACTAATAGGTTTTAGACTCTTCTGAGTTTGTGTTGCCCTCGACTCCATTTGCAGAGGGAGGAAAGTGAGTTGCCGCTAGAGGACCAGCACAGTGACTGTTCCTTCTGGGTGGCAGGTGAGATGATGAATAAGAATAAAATTATGAGCATTTTTCTATTTTTTTTGTATTTATTTATAATACTCATAAGAGAAGACTGTGTGCTCTATGTGCTATATTTAAACATAGTTTAGACCATCTCTTTTCCCCATATTACCCTAGCATTCAGTGTGTTCCTAGCACATAGATGGCAGCCATTGACTAATTGATCATGGCATAATAATAATAATAATAATAATAATAATGTAATAATTATTATTAAATCTTGAAGCAAGGAAGACCTTCCTAAAAGGTTCCAAAATGCTGAACCTATAAACAAGAAAATTAACACATTTGACTACATAAAAGATACGTCTTTAATGGAATAAAATTCCCATACAGTCAAAGCTAATTGCTAAAATTACAAAAATATTTGCAGCATACATGACAAAGGGCAAAGTTTTAGTAAACCAATCAATTGAGGATCTTAAAAGAATATGAAGAAGAAATTAGGACGAAGGTAGTGCAAAACAAACGTGAGTAGAAGATATGAACAGGCTGTTCAGTGAAGAAGACTCCTAGGGGGTTAGTAAACAAAAGGGAGAAAGGCTGGATTTCATCATAACGGGCAAATTAAAACAAAATCAGTTTTCCCCTGTCAGATTGGCAAGGATTAAAAAGTTTGATACCCAGTGTTTGTGAGTGTGCAAGGAAGTAGACATTTGAATGCTTTGTTAGTAGGGACGTTAATTGGTATAGTTGCTTAGAGAGTAATTTGATAATAGCTATAAATTTTATTTTAATCCAGCTACCCTTTGATTTAGCAATATTGCATGCTGATATATTAACATAAATGCTGAAAGATGTATGTATGTATAATAATGCTCTTTGTAGCATAGTTTAACAGAACAACAACACCAAAAAAAAAAAAAATTAATCAAAGAGTCCTTGACTGACCAGTATATGTTGTTAATGATGCAAGGGAATATCAAATGTCTGTTTAAAAGAATTAGGGAGATCTATATAAGCTGATCTGGAATGATCTCAAAGAATCATGTGAAAAAAGCAAAATACAGAAACAGTATGGTTTGATCCCATTGAGTTTGAGTGGATGGGCAGTAGATTTTTATATGCATGGAAAAATGCTCCAAAGGAGACACAAAGAGCTGTTTATAGTGGTCACCTTTGGGGAGGGGCAGCTGGTGGGGATAAATGGGATGAAAGACTTTAACTGTTCATTTTATGTCCTCTTCAGTGGTCTGAAGTATTTTTAACTGTATACATGTTTTACTAATTTATACTTCTTAAAACTGGTAAAAACTTGCTGAATGTGAAGGTAGTTAGCCTAGTCCTGTTATTAGAGTGAGAGCTTTAGAGTCCCTGAGCTGACCTGAACTTCTATCTTTTGCTCTCTTTGACAAGATCAAATATTTTATGAACATGCATAAACTATAGATTTTTTTTTTTTAAATAAAGCAGAAGTGGAGCAAAATGATATCTCTAGATTAGCTTTCTTAGGTTTACCATCCATGTTAAAATAGATACAATCAATTTCTTGGTAACTGTGCTAATTCTTTTTCAACTCAGTGTATTAATTCAATTGATTAAAGTTTAATTAATGATATACATGATAAGGTAATTGTTGAGCTTCAAGAACTATCACAGAAAAAGCATTATAAACATAGTTATAAGTTAAATCTAGAAAATATCAATAAAATTACTGATCTGAGTCAGACTTCGTGTGCTGTTATTAGAAAAGTGGTTGTAGAATATTTTGAAACATGAAATCTTAATTTAAGAAGAGAGATGGAGAATATTAAAAGCTGTGAAAGAAGCAAGTTTGGAAGTGTTTTAATCTGTAAATTTAGGGAATTGGTCTCAGTACAGATATTTTAGTTCATAATTTATCATTTTAATGTACTAATTAGCTTCTGATGATTTCTAATTATAGTAACAATAGGTTGTAACTATCAATTCTCACCTTCATGCCACACATTAGGATTTGTCTAGCACTTAAAAATGCCAAACAAAATTAACAAACTGCATTTCCCTTGGGAATTGACCAACTCAAAAAGCCCCTTAAGAAATGAGACTTAAGTAGGAACATGTTGATTATATTACTTACTTAGGGGTCAATTATATTAATGTGAAACAATATTGAAATATATAGCATTAAAAGAAACTGTTACTTTTTCTTTAAATGATGACATGTAAACAAATGCTTTAGAAAAGAGTAGCTGAAACCTTACCTACCTGATAATAACAGTGGTTGGGGGAAGTAAGCAGGGGGCATGTTTGGGGATAGGTATAGGGGAATAGTCAAAGGGGATTTTATTTGTAATATTTCAATTTTTTTAATAAAGAGAATCTACTCATATTACTTTATATAATTAAAATTAACTTGAAAATTAAAAGAAAGTTATATATCGTACTTATAAAGAAATGGAAACCTATTTAAGAAATATATCTTATTGTACTACAAGAACCTGGAAAATGAGAAGTGCTTATTGACAGTAATTTAAAATGATTATGCTGAATAATTGAATTTAGAGTAAGCTTTTGAGGGTAAAGATATCTCAGGTCCTTTTCAGAGCGATCTCAAGAGATGGAAGTGTGTGCAGTTTGATTATATATCCCTATTGATTGTATTCTACTTACAACAATAAAAATAAACTCCAGATACAAATCTAATAATATTACTAATTCATTACAACCAGTACTTATTTTCTTCATTAACTTTTTATTGTTATTTTCAACTTACACAGCATGAACAATTGCAGCAATTATATGTTGAACAAGAAAGGGGAAGACTCTTTATGTTTAACGTACTGTACATCAGAAGTCACTACCAGAGCTGTTGGAAAAACACAAAATAAGAACAGCCTCTTACAAAAACAAGTATAATTAACCACAAAAAGTAGGTGGGCTCGACTACTAATTACTCAGCTAAGAGTTAGTTTATTGTATATAAATATCTTGCTATAGATTAGCTTGCCTGACTACATCATAGCAAAAAAATAAAATAAAAAATAAAAAATCCAAGCTATATAAATTGTTTTGTTAGTGGTGAAGAAGTTTAAATCTTTTTCTTAAAGAAGAGCTATATGTTGACTAGTAAGAAGCCACAGTCAAAGATAATGTCCAGTGTCTAATTCTGCATTTTAAACAGTGCTTAATTCCTGACAGTCGTAGTAAAATATTAGTTCTATGCAGCAGAAGACTTGCAGTCACTTAAATTGTTTAATGGCAAAGTTTGCTTAATAGCTTCATGACTTAATGCTGATCTTTTGAACCCAAACTCAAGGCACCCCCAGTGGTAAAGAATGTGGCATAATAGAGACATGGGTGAAGGGCCAGAGATCTGGGCTCTTGTCTCAAATCTGTAACTGACTAGTTATGTGACCTTAAGCAAGAGGCTTAATCACTCTGTGTAATTACTCATGTTTAAGATGGGGATAATAATGGGCTTCAAGTCAGGGAGCCTAACTAACAGGGCATATATCCAGTTAAGTTCGAGTAGTGTGTGGTCCAATATATCACATCCTAACCACCTCCTCTTGCAAGGCACAGGGCTAAGAATTGAGGGAAATACAAATATTAATAAGAAATATTCTTCGACCTCAAGTGACAAGGTAAAGAAACAATTTATGCATCTAGTAGCCTTCTAACACTACTGATGCAATTTCATTTCTAGAACTCTGTTTTTGGAACTTAACTTCTAAGAACTATAACCATATTCACTGTTGGGTCAATAGTCCACTCATGTCCACTGACGGCCCTTTGTTTCACTAAAGACAAATAGTCCTAAATACCTCTCACATAAGATGACAGTAGAGAACTGGCAATTAAGGGGACTTAGTGCCTGAAGAATGCCTTCTTCACTAGTCTCATGGACTTTTCTTCTCACTCCTGGACTGTGTAGCTGAGTGATGGTGTTAACAGACACAAAGAGAGTGTATTCTCAGGTTGGTTATTTCTAACCTTTGCATCCTTCTTCTCTGTTGTTACTGGCATCTCGAGTTACCATTTTCTATTATTAAGGTTTTCTCATTCCCTTCTCTTTTGCTCAAGTTTTAAAGTTTTTAAGTGGAGTAACATATACTTAATTCTTCAGTGGTGTTGTGTTCCCTACAGAATTAAATACAAATCCCTGAGCACAGCAACAGACAGTTCCTAGCAGCCCTAGAGTAAGAAGGCAAGAAAATAAAAGTATGATCATGGTTTTTCTTTGCTCACTAAAAAAGGCTATGTGCAAAGGAATGGTTGACTTAATATAATTGTTTAGGCTCAATCAGGAAGGAAGTGAGACTGAGGGAGTCCAAAATTAAGGAGAAAATAGTGATTAAGGACTGGAGGTCATGATGATTCTTATTATCAGCATAGATGTAGTAATGCCGTGAGAGAGCTGAGGGGTTAGGAGGTTGTAGATAGAAAGTAGGATATTTGAATTGAACATTTCAGGGTAGAACAGTTCTGAATGGTAAGTTCCAGTTGTTCCAGAGTGCGGAGTTGAAATAATTTAGTAGAGGTTGAATTGAGTAGATTGAGAACCTACAGGGTGGACAGCTCATGTGATTGAAGTCAACCAGGAGAAAACAAAACTGAGCAAAATGACAAAGACTTCAGTGAATACAGAGAGACAGAGAAGAGGAGTGATGGCAGAAAGTAGAATTGCTTCAAAGAAACAGTGGTTTTCTCAAGATGGTGAGGAAACAGTGAGAACACTGGTTCTCACCTCTCCAATCCTGTTTGTGGTTTGTAGGTGATGAAGTATATCCACTTACGAAGATGCAGGGATTTCGTACCCCAGAAAAAGCCAGGGCTCAATGAGAGCCAGAACCTAGAGGAAATATTCTGTGAATTTCTAGAACATTTAATAATTTTTTTTGTAATGACTGATTTATGTATGTGTTTTTTCACTAGATGATACATTCTAGAGGTAAGAGCCTTTCTTTAGTCATCTTCCAACGCAGTACCTCTCCCTCCACTTAGCCTTTTATTACATTTTGTGCCTTTGAGGCACTTCTTGTCTATCTCATAGTAATTCATATACCTCTTATCCTTCTATTAGATTTTTTTCATCACTTGTTGACTGGTTCACTGATTCAACAAACATTTGTTGAGCACTTGCTATGTGCAAAGCTGACTGAGAAATATGGAAAAATAATCATTACTATAGCTAACACATAGCAAGTATTCTATATATCTGGTACTGTTCCATGTGCTTTATACATATTAACTCATTTAATCCTTATAACATTGGTTAACAAAAATTGCCTTTTTTGAGAGGGGGGAGTAACAAGCTTAGAGAAATTTAATAACTTAATCAAGCATGTAGTGCAGGTAAATGGCAGAGTTGAGATTTGACCATAGTATCCATGCTCTCTCCATTACTGTAGATTAGAGTACTCTGGATGAGGGTACCCTAAATCGACTTTCTTACTCATCTTGACTTCCTCAGCACTGAGCACAATCTTTATGTTTCATGGTATTGAATTGTATAGTGAAGAGAAACCGGGTTCTAGACTTTTTCTTTGACCTCCCAAACCCTAGCACTGTGGTAGGTCTGAGTGCTCCATGAATTATTGTTAATTTATCGAGACAAAATTTCCCTTAGTTTTAAGGTTGGATATGGATCATGTTAGTGCTCTATATAATTTAAAAAAAAAAAAAAACTTTTACATTTTCAGGCTATATCTTTTCCTGCACATTTCCTTTCACAAATTTATTCTTTATCCATTGGGGAATACAGATAGCTCTATATTTCTTTTATCCAGGAACCATTTCTTTTAAATAGACTTATACCCCAAATGTTCTGTCGAATGGGGCTTCCCCTATAGACAAAGAATAAAGTGTATTTCATTTGTCATTAGTCCAGAAATGCTCAGTGCTACAAATTTTGGTGTTGAAAACCATTACGTTCATACGCATTGGAGACGCTGTTTCAAGGAAATACTTGAATAATTATGTTCCTACAAGATTTGCTGCTGTCCATGGGTAATTCACATCCTACAGTAATATGGAGCTTCTATTACCCTACCGTAATTACTTAACATATTCACTGCAAATAATAATGTAATGGATTTTTAGAGGCTGTGCAAAGGAGAACCAACAAACTGAGACGCAAAACAAGTTTCCACCCCTTATTTCCAAAGCTGTAGTTAATCACTTGAACACTATCCAATATAGTAAAAACCTGGCAGACTTTTCTTTGCAGCAGGCTATGTAAAAATGCTTATAATTTACAGCTTATTATGCCATGCAAACGACTGTGTTCTCAATGAAGGAGAGTGAGAAAATACGGCTGTGAAATTACTTAACTCCCCTTTGTTAGTTGTTTTCTGGCAACAGTAGAAAGATACTTTGCACTTAAAATGCATTTCTGTATTTAATTTTATATCATTCAATGCAAACTTTAAAATATAGGAATTTACTTTTATCTCTCTTTGTAGGTAGGCCAGAGCAATTATAGTTAAACAAAAGCAGTTAGATGAAAAATCCTAATTGTCAGGGAATTTAAATGGGATAGTACTAAATTATTAGAGTTTAATTCAATTTATGGTTTCAATTTTGCAAAACCTGTTTTTCTTTCTGACACACCTGTAGTACTTATTAGGCAACTCATTATTTTCAAAGGTAGCTTACACAAATTTTGTTGTAGCATTTTGGGTGGAAGTTAATCTTCCTCCAGAAAAATTAGAGGTGTAGGCAAGGTAACCATAATCTGTTGCATGTATCCACTTATATTAGGGCTTTCCTTAGCATTCTTTAATTTTATTGTTTCCCCTTTTAGATTCATAAAGCCCCTAAAGTCAGGAACTACATAGTATTTTGTAGTTCACATTCTTTCTGTGTCTTATACACTACTGCAAGTTTATACTCGATAAATATGCCCCAGACCATGACCTTTATTTTGGTGAGAAAGTAGCTCCTCTGTGAAGGCTAGCTAAGGCTCTCTTTTATGTGCTGTACCTTATAGGTGGTCCTTCAGTGAAGGAAGTTCTTAAGAGAGACAGATAAAAACACAGGAGGGCTTCTATTGAGTTTATACTTCCCTTAAGTATTTAAAACATTCAAAACAACATGTTTAACTTTTCTATTCTCCTATTTTAGAATTAATTTAGAAGCTGGGAACTTTGTAATACTTAATCAGTTCTTATTCATCAGTGCTTTTTTCTCATAAACAAATAATCAATATTGAGTATATTTAAATGGGAATTATTATATACCTGCAACTCATATGTTTTTTGAGAAATAATGGATTATTAGAGAAAATAGGGTTGTACGTCAATATCAAGGCATTAATATTTTTGCTGTCATTGACCTCTTCAAGAAACATTTGCTGTAAAAACATATTTTACACCTACGCAGGAGAATTTCTTTGTTTTCTAGTTCAAATCTTTTTTTCTTTTTAAGTTAACATTACAACAGCCTTAAAGCCACCTTTGTGTCAAAATTTTTTTTAAAAATGAGTTTAATGATTTATTCTCTTCTTCGCTTCTTTTGGGTAGAGACCTGAGATGTACTGGAGCCCAGCCCTCTGGCACTGCTCTCCACTGACCTCTTCTGGCCTCCTGTTAGATGTGTTGTTGACAAGGACAGAGACTCCCTTGGAATGCCTCGGTGAAAGAAAGGGAGTGGCCAAGGGAAAGTGGAGGGAAATTAGCCAGTGCAGACTTCGTGATGATAACCTCCCAGCTCCTTTACCACCTTGGGCTCTTTTTGCTATTCTCCTACCCTCCTGTGAAAAAAGGTCTGTTTACCAAACATTTTAAATGTAAAATAAGGATTACTTGATTTTCTATTATCTTATTAGATATACTTGTAACTGACAGTCTGAGTGGCTGGTGACCATGCGATAACCATTATTACTATCGCATCTTATTAATGACTACAAAACTAAAGAAAATTGACATTTTTATTAACAGATGTACCTCCATCCAGGGGTGAATGAATGGCTTTCTTTTCCTTAGACATTTTGGAAAGGGGAAAATAACTTACTTCTGTGAAGAATCCTTAAAGATCTGGCAAATCCAGACAGAGAACTGCTGATCTAAATAGTATCATCAAGCAGTAAGCGCTCAAATATTTTCGCTACAGAAATGGAGACAATTACTAATTTAGTGCCATTTTCAAAAAATAAAAGGTTACTCCTGTTGTTGTTATAAATGATGACTATTTATCAGAAGCTTTTACTTTTACCCATAGAATAGGAATTGAAGATGTAACCCAAAGCCCTGACATACCAACAAAACAGCCTCGCCCCCGGGTCCCTGGGATCCCCTTCTGAAGTGGGCTGCCTGTGCGCTTCCCTGTGTCTGCCTTCAGCAGTCTCACTATTGTTTTGTTCCTTAGAACAAATTATACATGCTAATTATCCATGGTAATGAAATAAATTTAAAGCAATAAATGACCAGTATGGGACCCCATGCCTCTTTCCTGTCTGTAGTTCAACAAGACGACTTCTTAGTGTGTTATGATCATCGGCTCAGATGCTCTGTACCTTTTGTGACTTCTGATGTTCTTTAGCTTTGGCTTTTCCTGGTAGAAAAAACTGAACCAAACAAAATTCAAAGCCAGAAATGATGCTGCAACCATTTGCACAAAAGCTACATGTACACAACATATACACAGTTATAGTTGTAAGTTTTTAAAATCTTTGGAATCTATACTTATTTATTTAAAAAATGAAAATCTTGGCAGGTCAAGTACTACTGAATTAAAACACTGTTTAGGAAAGGGAAATAGTAGTCATATAAAAAACTAAATTGGTGTAGATATATAGGACCTACTTTAGAAATATCACAATATTCACAAAAAAGGAATTCTGTTATACTCTCAAAAGAAGTTTTACTATCATAATGCCACACTCCACTCAGGAATCCACTATATCATAGATCATAGTTATGTATAGTTCTGTAGTAGGACATAATGGTATTGTCATTAAGAAAAAAAAAAAAAACCTTTTGTGTAGGTATCTGGTACTAGGTAATTCTTTTGGTGTAGTTTATTATCTCTTGCATGTATTTTGAAAGTAGACACATATATTAGACATATTATAGCTCACACTTTCATCATTTTAAGGAGAAAAAGACAGGATCCTTATCTCATTTGCAGAGATAAAGATAAATTAGAACGGCCAATGAAATTTAAAATTTGACCATGAACAAGTTATTCAGTCAGACTTACAGTTAACATTAAATAGATAATAAATTTATCCACTCTGAAATTTCATTGACCATGAAGTCTATCATTCCAACTCCAAGATGTTTTCCTCTAATTTGGATCAGATTTTAAAAGGTATTCCTTAAAATTGTATATTCTGATTATCTGAGGTGAATGATTCTACTTGAGCTCCCTTGTTCTCCACCTCTCCTCATTCTCAATGTACCTAGGTCCCCTTCCTCTGGGCCCCCTTGGCACCCTCGGTTTACTCTATGATGGCAATTATTACCCAGGATTGAAATCTTTTGGTTTTCTATCTAAATCCTTCACTGATCTGGCCATGAGCTTCTTAAGGACAGAGCTATGGTTTTGTTTGCCTCCCCTCTTTTGATGCATTCTCAGAGCTATCACAGGATTTGACATGTGGCAGCCTCTCAATAAATGTTCATTAAATGAAAGCCGGGGATCCTTGTATATTCACTAAAATTGTAGTCTGTTAATAATAAAATATGAGGAAAGTATCTTTGAAATACCTTTATACCTATAATGAATTTTAACATTTTATTAACAACTGATCAGGACTTTAGAAATCTCTTCAGAAGATCTCTTTGGTACAACTGTTTACGCTGTCAGTAATTCAGATGCTATTAATCAGTTATCTGATGATTTGACAAAATCCGTAAGTAGCTATTATTTAGCATTATTTATTTTAATTAATTTTTCTAACTTACTCCAAGATCTGCCTTCTTGACCAGATCTTTCTAGTTATAATAATTATAGCTAAAATTTTGATTTATTAAATATCAGTAAATGTGAGTTTGCCACAAAGATGAGAAACTAGGTTATACTTTTAAAAAAATAAGTATAGCAGTAAGTAAATTTATAACCATATTGTACAAAATAAGTTGATGTAAACAAGGCATTTCAAAGCATAGGTTGGCACTTCATCGTTAACTTTAATTTTGTGATTTTTGGCAGTTGATGGATGTCACAACCTTAGTGTTATTTTTAAAACAGGTTTTTTTTAGGGGTATTTAATTAAATAATGTGGTGTTTGCTTATTTCAAACAGCCTGTCTTTGTTCCTGTCAAAGCCGTGCTGGCAGGACATTGCTTTTCTTTTTCCCTTTTGTTAATATTCTGTGTTAGATAATGGTTTTGCAAATAATAGATTCCAAGGACCTTTGATCCACCATTACTGTAAAATAAAATGCAACTTAATTTTTTTCTAGGCATAATGGTTTTAACCTTGTGTACTAATTTGACTGTGCTTGTGGGGGCAGATCCTTAAATGAGACACAAATGAAGGAAAAATTGCTAATGCTGCCACCGTATATCTAATGAGCACTGTGTAATAAACCATAACCTCTTCGACATTTCTCTGGAAAGCGGCATGATTATTTTGGATGGCTAGCCCTTTGTGGATGGCTCATTACCGTCTGGCATAATATGTATTGATAGAGACTGTAATTGTCAACTCCTATTTGACATGCTGCCTCTAATAAATATGGCTTGCATCACTGGAACGCACTAATGGTTATATGGGAAACTGTAATTAAAGAAAAAATTGTATATATTTTAGGTTAAAAAATAGTACATATGTATATAAAATGTCTCCATAGAGAATTGCTGTTCCCCCTCCCCTTTGTATTTCTTGTCTTAGAATATTTGAGGCTTCCCCTGAGGATTGGTATTCTTTTATCAGTATAGGGCCAACATGTGACAAGACTACCGTGCGTGTGTGTGTGCATGTGTGTGTGTTTGTGTGTGCGTGTGTGTGTGTGTGTGTGTGAGAGAGAGAGAGAGAGAGAGAGAGACCAAGAGAGATATTTTCCTCCATGCTAGAGAAGAGCATCTCCGTTGGCAAAGAAGTGAAAATATGAAAAGCTCCTTCAAGAGAGAGAGAGAGAGAGACCAAGAGAGATATTTTCCTCCATGCTAGAGAAGAGCATCTCCGTTGGCAAAGAAGTGAAAATATGAAAAGCTCCTTCAATGTATGTAAAAAATCCATAAAACTGTAGTTTATATTTCTGGTTTCGTCTCATGAAGTTAATGCTTTATAGCTAGACAGTCTTATATTATTCACCGTTCCCATGGTTTTATTTAACTTTATTTTTTCCTAACTTTATTCTCATTTTGTTATATAAAATTAATGTTTTTAGTAGGAAAAGAATACCTAAGAAGTCAAATTACTATGAAATATGAATCACAAGATATTAAAGATCTGTAGAGTACCTTACACAATATTTAGGCTTGAAAAAAATGTAAATTAAAGATGAGAATTGGGACTAACTCATGTTGTAAAACAAATGTAAGCCTAGTCAATTTATATCTGAAAACACAGAATTAGAATCCTAAGAGAATAATATTTTTGTTACCCATTGTATAATTGTAATATACTCTGAACTTCTGGAAAAGGAATTGTACTCCTAGTTTATATACTGCAGTTCATGATTTTTATGAAATGAAATCCACAGCATAGCACATGAAATTCAAACATGAACAAATGTTTGTATTTCCTGGAGTAAGCTTAGAATACTATGTGAAAAATTAGACAAATCTCAGGTTTTTTTCTTAGCAATGTAAAGTTTGATATCATAATTTTCAAGCTGAGAAAATAGAGGCCCAATTTCACCATTCTGGTGAAAAGAAGAAGCTGTTCAGAGAGCATGGCTCTGTACTCACCCATCCATGGTTTTGAATTGTGGTTCTGTCCATTTGTCTAGGCAAATTTCTGACTTTTTTGAATCCCATTGTACTCGTACATAAAAATAAGGACAATACCACCTACCTAGCACAGCTGTTATAAGGATCATTTGAAGAAACATGAAATAATGCAGTACTTTTGGCACCTAGTAGGTACTCAATAAATATATATATAATTTATATATATTTTATTCTTTATTTTCCCTTTTTCCTTCTGCCCTCCACAGATGACCACATTTTTAATCTAATGCACTCTCTACTTTATCAAGAATGTCTTGACCATAAAACGTAGAAGTTTTAATTTTGTCAGGATATAAGAGCTAATACTTATTAGCAACCAGGCCCTGTTCTAATTTTCTTACATGCATTAACTCACTGAGGCTTCACAAACAACCTTAAGAGATTTATCATCTGCATTTAACAGCTGGAAAATCTGAAGTATACAAAGGTGAAGCAACTTTCCCAAAAATAACACAGTAATGAAGCCACGATTTGGACTCCAAAGCCCAAAATCTTAGGCACTCAGAGCTACTGTCTCTGCAATCTACCCCTGCTCATGAAGGGAAAGAGCCAGTTCTGGTAGGGTTCTAGATAGGCCTGATCTACCTTCCTTTAGGTAGGCCTGAATTATCCTTAAAGGACAAAGCAACACAGCTCTCAGGAGTAGGGTATTTCTGGAGAGGATAGATAGTGGTAAACCTTGTGGGGGAGAAGCAGCTCTGCTGTCAGATGCCAAGGAAAGGGGAAACTGAGTGATAACTATTCTTGCACTATACCTGCTGGCAAATACTGTACTGCAAAAAATTGCAGTGCCCTGCATACCCTCTGCTATTTTCTAGGCGTGGAACATCATTCCTACCTTCCTTCATCTGACTAATTCTTACCTATTTCTTGAGACACGAGTCAGCTCTCATCTCCAGGAGACTTTCCCTGACCCTAAGGCTGAGCTATTACCCCTTTTCTGGGCTCCCAAGACACACCTGTGAATAAGTCTATACAAACATCAGTGGTGATCGTAGTAATAACTACCGTGTACTGAGCACAGACCATGTGCCAGGTGTTGTGTTGAAAACATTTTAAACATGTTATCTCTTTCATGCCTCACAACAATCATAAAGGGTTGGTAGTGGCATCCCCTTTGTATAGATGCAGACACTAAAGCTCGGAGGTTTTAAATAATTTAGCCAAGATCACACAACCAGTAAATAGAGGGTCTGGGATTTAAACCAGATCTTTCTTCTCCAGACTCATGTTCTTAATAACTACAGTATATTTACCATGCTTTGTTGACATTATCTGTTTTTGTCTTTCTCATAATCAAATTACAAACCCTTCAAGGACTGCACTGTCTTATTTTTTACCCCAGATACTATCAAAATTGTGCTTTAGAGAAGAAAGGAGAGGAATATTAAAATATGCTTTTTTTGCTAAATGTAATTTAATTTTAAATGTGTTTTGTAAGGAGCAGAGTTCAAATATAATTTTCTTTGGATTTAATATATTATTAAACTGTAAAAACCATATACAGCATTGCTGGTTATTCTCCTTGCTTTAGGATTTAAGTAAAATATTATATGAAGAAATGTTTATAATTGATCATTTAACATGAAAAATATACAACAAAGGGTAGTGCCATATAATTCGAGATATGCCGTTAATAATATAATTACAATAATTAGAAGGTCCTTATAGAAATACAGAGAAATTGAACTGCTGGTGTTATCAGAGTTTCAGATGACAGCCACTACCTTTAGCCACCTGAGGAACAACCCAGCATCCTTCCCTTTCCTCAGCGTAGGCAGCAAGGCTCACCAGCAATCCCTTCCGTCGGGACTCCTGGCTCAGTTTTTTTCTATGGGGAAGTGCTGGCAAGACCTTCACATTGCAAGGCAGTTCAATTAGGAACTATTTAAATTATTACCTAAACTTGAGGCCTAGAGAGGCCGAATTATGGGTCATTTTTATTTTTTCAGAGGGTTCGCTAAAAGGGCAAGCCAAGGTGTTCTCTGTATCACCTCCCCAAACAAAAGTCTTCACTGCATCCTTTTCTTTAGAATGTGAATGAAGACAAAGGGCTAAATTAGCTTATTCATTTCTCTGCTCTCTTCAAACTGAGTTAACTCTGTCTGACCAGTCTGATTAATATATAGGCCTCTGTTTTAAACCACAAGCAGGGCACTTGGGTTTAGATGAAAGTATGCTTATGCTGGTGAAATTAAATTAGGTAGAAATTGGACAGTCTGATGATTAACCAGCAGATATTTTACTGCAGTATCTAAGACCCAACTGTTAACTTGCATTTCTTTGGTTTAGGTAAACTTACTTACAATATAAGTAAGAAGCATGTTAATATTCTTTTGTCTTTGTGTTAAAGTGACTTTTTGGCAAATAGCAGCAATTCAATCAGTTTGTTCCCCTTAATTTATCCAAGTTATTTGGGGCTGTGGTCAGAAGACAGGGATGTTCCTGGACTTTTCTCTTCCTTTCCTGTATTTTTCTCATTTTCTTCTCAGGCCTGAGAGGAGGCACCCAAGCCTTTGTCCTAAACCTACACTCTGCCCATATTCCTGTTTCTTTCTGCTGGCTACAGCCATTCTGAACCATTCCAGGGCAGCTGTCTACTCTGTTCATTGTCTGGCAGCGGCAGTGAGCCCTTTTGAGACCAATAGCAGCAGCAGCGAGCTGACTGGAATGCCCCCACCCCACCACCCAGTGCTGCTGTGGCAGCCATGCATGGCACCAGTGACAGTGAGCAGCAGTATCCTTGCTCTTATCGTTCTTAGTGCTCCTCTTCCAAGAGAAGCCCAGCTCTCATGTTACCTCCTCTCATTTCTCCCCCCAAATGCTTAGTGATCACAATTGTGTAACCCTACTGCAATTATAGACTGTGACATTTATTTCATACTTGTATGGTCTTTTTGTTAAATCTTTTTATGTCATTGTACTGTATCCCCAACTAAACTGTGAGCCCTCAGCACACAGACCATGCCTTAAACTACTTTAAAGGAAAGAATACATAAATACTCACAACACTCACGTTGATACATACTCACTGATAGAACAAAAACACTTTTATACTTTGTTTCTAGGGTCTGATGCATAGTAGGTATTCTATTAATAATATTATTGATGATAACGATAATCAGATAATCCAGGTTAACAGTTCTCTCCATTTTTACCTGTGCTGACTCTTTCAAGTTACAAATAATCAAAATATTTAGTTTTTAAAGTTTTTTTCCCCATAAATTAACTCAGGAGTGGGCCATTTCATATGGTCATGAAATATATATTAAGGTGAATATATTTTAGCTCATTGTAATGGCACTATATGTAATCTGAATGGAGTGAGTGTTTATTAAATGACTTTTTCTCCTTTCTGATTACATTCTGCTGATCTTTGACTTCCAAACTGACTTGTGAACCGTTTCGTATCATCAACTCTCAGGGAGGTTCTTAACAGGAGAAGTTAGTGCCTGGTACTTAGAGAGTTTAGGTTTATCTTATTTCTTACCGGCCTACTTATTTTTAAAGCTTATTTATAAACGCATTCATTTGTAAAGATAGGAGTCATAAATCAATATTTTTAAAATAATTACTGTAGGCTTAGAGTCCTCTTTAAGTGATTGGCCTTGACTGGAAGAACATCTAAGAATGCAGAGTGGTAAAAGGAAGCTGGTTTCCTTTAAGGAAACCATACAGTGGACATAAGAATCGACTAGAGCAGTGCGTGGGGAAGACAATAATGGTAGCAAAGTGCTGAGATGATTAAACGTGGAAATGTGTAAAGGCACGAAAGGCAATATAAAACCCACAAGAAGTGGAAAAGATCGGATTACTTGGAAAATTACAGAGACATTGCACAGTTTGGTCAGAATAAGTACAGTAATGTAGGGAGCCACACTCTTAGCTGGTTGCTTACAAAATAAAAGTCTTATGGAGTAGAGTGTCTTTCTGTGAGTTGCAGATACATTAGATGAGCTTAAAGTTCTCCATATAATTCTTTAAATCCAGACTTTTTAAGATGCTTCCTGGTATTTCAGCTGCATAAGTACAATATTTGCTGATTGGAACGTGTAGTTTTATCCCTTTACAAAGTTAGTGTATTTTCTGAGGTGAACAGGGGCCATTTTCAGATGTCTCTATTTCTGTTTATTATGTAGAAAAAGATAGATTTCACAAACTGAATTACAAAATTCATCTCTGTGATCATCTTAGGTTATTTTTGTACAATGTAATCAATGTTAATTGATTTTTAAGACTGTCAAATACTAGTTCAATTTTTTAAAAAAAATTTAAAAAATTAAAAAATATTCTGTGGAGTTACAAGGAGGAAAAAAATGGCATAGATGATACAGGCTCTGTTCATCCCTCTGGCAACCAAATCAAAGTTGTGATGGAAACAAGGAGCAGCAGCAAGGAAAAATTGCCTGGGATCTAGATGAACAAGCCATATAACTAGGGAGAAATCCAAGAAAGCACCCTGCAATGGCAGAAGGAAAGACGGGGTAAGGATGCGGGGCTACCTGGTCTCCAGCGGCTGAGTCAGATGAAGGCTGTGGCAGCAGCAGGGACAGAAGCCTCTTAAAGGGGCCGCTTCCACGAGAGGATTTTCGTGGTGACGGACCTGCTTTCGCTCTGAGCACCAATGCTCAGCACCAGTGCTCATTCAGCTGCACGTAGGGGGCACCAGAGACTTATAGGGAGACACTGTCGGAGTGAGGGCCAAGGCGAGATTTGCTCTGTACAGCAGTGCCAGCTGTATCCATTGTTCTCTGTTGAGCCCTCCCAACTACCAGTGTGCGGACACAGGGCCACCATACCAATGGCGTCATCAAACTGGATAACAGAGGTCGCTCCACCCAGAGGATTCCCTGAAACCCCACCTCCCCCAACTGGCAGCCCCACCCAAGCCACATCCAGGTGTATCCTCAGTGAGTCAGGTGCTCCTTGCTGAGCAGTGCCTAGACTCAACACTGGAAGCAGCTGGCCTTGGTTTCTGGTTTGGCCTTTTGAGGCAACTATAAACATAGCATCTGTGGATTATTTGCTGAATCTTAACAGGTGGCCCCAAAGGGGTAGAGGCTTGGGCTGTTTGGCCTGCAGCTGAACCCCTCTCAGGACTGTGACACTGGACACCTACTTCACAAATCCACACTAATAAGACCAGGAGACTAAGGAGCTTTGCTTAGTACATAGAAACAGACACGGAAAAGGAGCCAAAATGAGAAGACAAAGAAGCAGAAGCCATATGAGAGAACAGAACAGAGATCCAGATATAATGGCGTCAAGTAAACTAACAGATGCAGAGTTGAAAACACTGGTTATAAAGATGCTCAATGAACTTTTGGGAAGTGTAGATAAATTCAGTGAGAATGTCAACAAAGAGATAAAAAAACATAAAAATGGAAATTATAAAAGGGAACCAGTCCGAAGTGAAGAACACATTGTCTGAAATGAGAAGTATATTCAAAGGAATAAACAAAATGAATAAAGAAAAGGATCAAATGCCCTATCTAGAGGACAGGAAAGCCAAGGACATGCAATCAGAATGGCAAGAGATAAGATGCCAAGACTATAAAAATAATTTAAGGAGCATATGGGACACTATTAAGGGTCCAAATAGCCGTCTGATTGGCGTAAGTAAAGAAAATCAAGATGTTGAACAGCTGTTTGAAGAAATAATGATGGAAAACTTTCCTAACCTGGTGAAGGAAATGGACATAAAATCCCAGGAAGCTCAGAGAATTCCAAAATTCAGGGATCCGAAGAGGCCCACACAAAGACACATCATAATTAAAATGCCAAAGGTTAAATACAAAGAAAGAATATTAAAAGCAGCAAGAGAAAAATAATTAATTATTTATAAGAGAACACCCATAAGACTGGCAGCTGATTTCTCAAAAGAAACTATGTAAAAGGGCTTGACAAAAAATATTCGACAGGATGAAGACCTAGGATATACCAATAACCAAGATTAATTTATCCAGCAAAGCTATCATTTAGAATTGAAGGACAGATAAAGAGCTTCCCAGACAAAAATAAGCTAAAGGAATTTATCACCACTAAGCCAGTATTACAGGAAATGTTGGAGGGACTTCTTTAAGAAGAAAAAACGTATCAAAAACAGAAATAAAGAATGGTAATCAAAAACAGACTCACAAATATAGTGGACAATTTGGTGAAGGACAGAGAGGAGGGAGGTTAGAGGTAGAGGGAGGTTGGGGGGCGGGGAGAATGGGGTGAAGGGTTAAAAAAGTACAAATTAGTAGTTGATAGTTGGTCATGGGAATAGGGAGCACGGCACAGGGAATGCAGTTAGCATTAAAATGGCTAGGTAGAGAGCCAGGGGAGGGAGGGAGCAATTGGGGGATCGTTTTATAAACTATATAGATGTCTAACCAATGTACTGTATGCTTGAAACTAATTTAAATAAGTTTTTTAAAATTGGTAGTTACATAATAATCACGAGGATGTAAACTATAGCATAGGAAATACCACCAATAATACTGTAATAACTTTATGTGTTGCCAGGTGGATACTAGATTTATTGGGAGGATTGCTTTGTAAATTATATAAGTGTCTAACCACTGTGCTGTACACCAGAAACTAATATAAAATAATATTAAATGTCAATTGTAATTAAAAAAAATTATGAAATATCTGCACACCAGATGCATATGTGAAGGACTACTAATAAGTTATAATTTCTGGAAGATATGCATTTTAGCATAATAAAAGAATGATTATTCTGTGCTGCTTGATTTTATTTTGTCATTAGAAATTTTTTTTTTGAAACTCACCTAGAAAACTTATACTTAACTGTATGCTTCTTGGAGTAGCATAATATATAGAAAAGATAAGGATTGTACTTTTGGTTAACTATATGGATAACTACCTGTATGGCCTTGAACAAAGTACCCGGAAAGTACTTGGTTTTTGATTTCTACATCTGTAACTGAAAGAGCAGGATTGGATGATAGCTATCCAAGATCCTAGTTATTCTTTTGCTCTGAGAAGAGTCACAAATTTGTCATCTAGCTTAGGAAGGTCTAAGAATAATGCCAAGCCTCTGCCCCACTATATTTTAGTCTACTTTGTATTCTCAGTGCCCTAGGTAGTACCTGCCACGTAACAGGTACTTAATAAATATTTCCTGAATGAATAAACAAAGCTAGAAAACTAGGCATACTTTGTAAAAAATGGTGGGGGAGAGGGACAAAAGAAAACATTTGTTATCTGTCTACCCCTCTGAGCAACTGGTGTAATTGGGAAAAGGCCTTGTCTGCTACCCAGCAAGTAGTTGGTATTACATAAATCTTTGTTACTTGCTCAATGAATGAAGTTCCTCTCTTCCTTACAAAAATCCTATGAAATACCTATTGATTACCCCACTTTCAATAGAGAGGAAACCAAGACTTGGGGGGTGAAGGGTGTATGTGAAATAACTTATAAGGTTCTACAGATAATAGGAAATGAAGCCAGTATTTAAAACCAGAGCTTTCTGGCAACGAAACTCACTATTTAGATAACTTACCCTGAAGCATCATGGTTATTTCCAAAGGTTCTGATGTGGGGAGGCAAGTTACCTGAGGGTGGAAGATGCTCAAATGCTGTAGGTTGACAGGGACTCAGAAATTAAGAACCACCTTTCTAGAATTGTATCTGGTCGAACCATTGAGATTACTTGAAACATATAGCAGTCGTCTTTTTAAGAAGGTGGGGTACCAATATGAAGAAAAATATATTTTCTTAACTCCTAAAACAAACTTATTGACTCTAAAAGAAAAAAGCATTGGATTGGAGTTAGGCTGCCTGGATTTTAGTTCTAATATCTACAACCCATGGGACTTTAAGTAATTCAGTAGACCTTTCCAATGTGCCGGTTCCTCATCTGTAACATAGATGTGTCTGTCTAGATTAGTGATTTTTCACAGATTCATAGAAAAAACATCAAGGGCTGGTCAGCGGTGGGGGATAGGGATAGGACTAAAGGGACAGAAAAGGATTGCCCGTCACCAAGGGAGGTATCCGGAAAGAACGCCAGACCAGAATGCCCCCATGAGAATGCCTGTGGTAGTACAATGGATAACTCCCTGTGACCACAGGTTCAGATCTTGCTGCTCTGTGGGTGACTCACTTCTGATCTGTATTAGCCAGAGAGTTGGGATGTAAAGTTTCCTCTAAAGATTTATTTAATTAGAAAGGTGAATCAATTTAAAAGCAGTAATAGTTAACATTTATTGAGTACTTACTATGGGAAGTTATCATTCTAAGAACTATATACACAGTCATTTAACCCCCACAACAGTGACATATGTGCTATTGTTATCTGCATTTTACAGACGAAAACTGGGCACTCACAGTGGTTGAGCAAATTATTCAAGACCACACAGCTAATAAGTGGCAGAATTGGGATGTGAATCTAGGCAGTCTGGCTCCAGAATCTGTACTCTTAAGTTCTTTGCTGTATAGTGTCTTTAGACAAAATCCTAAAAGAGGATTTAAAGATAAGATTTAAAGAAAAACTTTAAGTACATAAGAGTTCATGTGATATATTGCAGGAATGACAAAAGTCATAAGTTAATAGCTGAAGTTCAGAAGTGCTGCTTTGAAGCATTGCCTTTAGCAACTCCCAGATTACTCTGAATTTCAGATTCCCTGGAGAGAGCATCTGAGCGCCCTTGATTAGCCAGGTGCTCAGCTCTGGGTCACTCAACCAGTGTGGGGGAGATTGAGGGCCACATAGAACAGATATGGCAGCTGCTACCTACCTTAGGATCTCAGCAGGAGATGGGAAAGCAGCATTTTCAGAGAAAAGGTAGTCATTATCAGGGCAATCACCTCAAGAACACCTACTGCAATAATCAATTGGCTAAGTCTAGGCTGACTTCAGAGCATAGGTTAAAATTCTTTTTCTTTACTGAATCCAAGACATGAAGCTTATGTTCTTGTCATTTGAGAGACTCATGGGGAAATTATAGACTGTCAACAAACCAGATTATTTATTTCTTTGTTTTGAAAGTAGAATAGCCTATTTAGCAGTATCTAGCACAAGTTTAAATGATCTGCTCTTGGACCCTGTAATTTCATTTCTGTATATGTACATAGATATATGTATAAAGGTGTTCACTGCAGCATTGTTTATAATAATAGAAATAAAAATGACCTAATATTTATTAATGGGATCTGGAGAACAATATGATAACATTTAAGCTATGGATAAATAGTCATGATTAAAAAGAATTAGGCAGTCCCATATGTAGTGTCAAACTTCTTCAAACTATATTAAGTGAGTAAAGCAAGTTACAGTACAGTATTCATAGCATGACCTAATTTTTATCGGAAAATGTGTAGCATTTGCTCTGTGTTTATAAATGTATTGCATTTGCTGTATGTTTATAAACATGTTAAAAACATATAGCAATAGTTTGAAAGAAAATATGCTAAAATGTAAAAGAGAACTTCTGGAAAAGGAAGTAGGATGGAGGGATGGCGAACCTGGTGGGTCCCCATAGAAATATAATTTTAAATTTGCTAGCAGCCATACTAAAAATGTAAAAGGAAACCAGTGAGTGAAATTAATGTTAATGAACATAGCTAAACTGTTATTTCAACATGTCATCAGTGTAAAGCACTTGTTACTGAGATACTTAAAATGTTTTTGTACTCTCTTTAATTCATATAGCATATCTGTATTCAGACCAGCGAAATTTTGAGTGCTTAATAGCTACATGTGGTTGGCGTCTACCATACTGAACAGCTGAGCTCTAGATATTTGTATACTGTTTTGATTTTTTTACAGTAAGAGTATACTCTCATCTGACGTGCATGATTTATTGTAAAGTAGACCTTTTAATCGTTGTGGTCTTTTTCAAAGGTGAGTTTTTAATCGTACCTTTTCATCTTTCTATACCACTTTTCTAAGAAAAAGATATTTGGATGGCAGGCTGGTTTTATTTGAAATCAGTAGCCATGGCTTTTCATCTCAGTGAACGCACATTAAGTCCATATTGGAATTACATAAAGAGATGCAATTTGAAAGAATGGATGGAAATAGCTTTTTATAGAATCTAAATTGTGATTCATAGACTTTTTATTACTTTGATGTGTGTATTACTTCTTTCGTCCCAAGGCTGTAGAAGCCTTTTGAACATTTCTGTTGTTTCTGTGGACATAAACAAAAAGCACACTAAAGAAATGTGAAACAAGGTTTGCCTGGGGTATGTGGTGTGGTTATAAAGTAACAAGGTGTGTGTGGGTGTGTGTGTGTGCATTGTTTTGTTTTGTTTTGTTTTGTTTTGTTCTGTTTTTTTGTGTGTGTGTGAATAAATAAACTGTATATTTGCCTTTCAAAGTAATTTACCTAAAAGTTGTAGCTGGATACCATTCTGCATCTGTCCTTCGAAACACCTTATAGTCAGTTTTTAAAAATAAGCAATACTTTCAGACATCTAATCTGACATCAGTATTTGACTTTGAAGAACATATATATCATGTGGATATTTTACTATTTACCACAGGTTGTAATATTTTTTTCAGTAAAAGTATGTTGACATTTCCATTTTATACTGTTGTTGCTCTTTACAGTTAATTTCATTAAATTTTTTAAATACTTGAAAAATGAAAATGAAAATCAAGACAAATGGCCTTAATAAGGAATGACTAAATGAGCGTAAGGTTTATTTTTGAAGGAGATGAAAATGTTCCAAAATTAGATTGTAGCGATGGTTGCACAACTCTGTAAATCCTAAAATTCATTGATCTGTGTGCTTAAAAATGGGTGAATTTTATGACATGTAAATTATATCTCAGTAAAGCTTTTTTAAAAATAGCCTTCAGTGATGCTATTAAGAATTTTTATAACCATATCTGTAGTTTGAAGTAATTTAATGCATAGTAACAAGAGTATTTTGTAGAATTTGATTGTTTAAAGAGGTATTTGGATATGTCATTTGATTTTAAATCTTTCTTCCTTTAATGTTCACATTGTATGTCTTTCCTTCTCCTGGGTAATATTTCCTGTAAAGGCTCCCTGACATTCTTTCCCCTGTGGAAATCCATTTCCTCATCAATAAAATAGGGTTAATAACTAAACATGGTGAAAATTAAATGAGATGCTATATTTAAAAATCATAATATCTGAGTCATAGCCTATTAATTATGCATTAACCTGTATACTGAGTACCTGCTATGGCCTTTATTGTCTGTGATTCAAACGTGGTAGGGAACCACTCTACTTTACCAATGAAAAGAACTAGTGAAATATTTGGGAAAACATTTAGGATTTGTTCTCATGACTCTGGATACCTAGTTCGATTAGATAGTAGTGAAAGCAATGTAGTTTAAAGCGTATCACTTTTTTTCATAGGAAACAGATCTTTGCCCCTTTACACTCACATTATCTGCACATTTCCCAGCCTTAGACACATTTTGTAGTCTAAATGAAGCCTGCCAAGGTTCCCTTTTCAGTTCATCACTGCCTCCTGATATTAGAGAGATCTTTGCAGAATGACATTTCTCTCCTGCAGTGCTTCTGTGCCCCATTTAACATACAGCCTTCACTTTTCTCCTAACCCCTACCTCCTTGCTTTCTCAAAGAGAGAAAACTCAAACCTCAGCTTCTCATGAAGCAATTCAGAACCACAGAGCCTGGCAATAGGCAGTGGGTCCAGTACTAAACTTCAATAATGACTCAGATTCTCCTCATTTTTAAGCCACCCCCTGAATTCACAGGTACAAATCTGCTTGTCTTCTTCATTTGCCATCACACATCCTTCCTTTTATACCTCTGAAAACCAAAGTATCTATGCCAATTCTAATTCACCAAATATTTTTAGTTTTCTCATATTCTAATTTAGCTCAGAAGCATTTTCTGGTGTACTACCGGGTTGTCACTGGACTTGTCATTTCTCCCAGTCTGGTTGCGCCTGAAGCAGTTTTCATAACTAAATGATGAAGCTTCGAAGAAGGAGGTATGAAATGAAAATGGAAACAACAGCATGCTCTTTGTAACCAGTTCTTTAATCTTCCACCTGCCATAACATGGAAATGGCTCATAATTATTGGAGGAGAGAACTAAACTCCCGTACTATGGCAGAAAGAATGAGCACTATGAGAGGGCGAGTGACAGAATCTATCTCCAGCAGGGAGGGGACAGATATTTTGGAAAAGTTTGACACCAAATCGGATATATTTGTATAACCTTTTCATGTAGAGCTGTGCTGCAGTCAGAGAGGGGTTTTGGCTTTCTTCATTAAAGCTTATTAAATGAAGAAATAGGACAGTCGTTTTGCTCCGGTAGATGGGGGTCAGAGAGGCGGGTCTGGTCTCCTCAGGATATTAATGTCTGCCTTCAGCCGGGGTAAATGAGCCGTCACTTGAGTTAGAGGCAGCTTTATGTGCTCATCGCTAGGGATTCCCATATGTCCAGGGAGCTGCAGCAGTAAAAAATGGCAGAGCTCAATGGTAGAGTGCAGAGGGCTCTCATTGGAATTCATGTCAGGAAGCTCAGCTCAGTCTGCCCAGAGCAAGTCTGTTTAATGTTGATCAGCTGTCCATCTGATAAACCGAATTGATATGGGCATTCCCTCCAAGGGCTGCCCTGACAGTGACAGCCGCAGCACCCAGATGTCTTGTTAGGCTTTTTTGGTAGTCTCAAGGTTTTTTTTAACCCCTTCTGTGATACCCAAACCAAAAAGTGCTTTTAAAGATAACAATGCCTAGCTAGGCTTTCCCTTTGCTTCTCTGGCAGAAAAGAGGCTAGCTCAAACTGTTTCCAGAAACCAGATACTATTAGTTACCCCTCTCCCTCATCATAACAAGCATCTAATTGACCCGCAGGATAATTATGTGTTGACAGGGTCAAGTTTGTGTCTAGTTATTCAAAATAATGTTTCTTAAAATATTCTTAAATACAGTGAATTCCCTGGCTTGGTTATGCTTTATTAGTTTCATAGGTGTGTTAGTTGATCATTAAGTAGAACTGTATTATGTTTATGCATAAAGAGAAAATGTATTACAAATTTCGTTTTGGTTGGCTAATTTCTGATAATAACTGTGGTGACTTCTTGCTGAGTCCCAGCATCCTCTGCTTTCTCAAGTATCACTATCACCACGAAGGCAGCTCACCTCTTTGTAGATTGGTATGGAGGGAACTAATTACAGAACACATCAATACTGAGCTTTCTTTAAAAAAAAAAAAAATTATGTGAGATGAATATGTTAATTAATTTGACTATAGTAGTCTTTATCAAAGCATGATATTACATGCCTTAAATATATACAATTATTGTTTAAAAAACTAAAAAATACAGAGCTTTCTTTTTTGGAAATAAATTAAGAGAGATAGGTCTTTGTGTTAAGTTGTGATTATTTAAAAATTATACTTCTACAAAACTACCAATAGTTCAAAATTACAGTACCGAATATGGGAGAACTTTGTTTTAAAGATTTTTACTGAAGTACCACGTTAAGGATTTTGTTTCCCCAGCCCCCCACTTCCAGACCTTGTTTTTTCATAGCGTGGCAAGTTTCTAACATAGACTCTCTTTGAATGAGACCAGCCGCAAACCTATTTTATGGCTCTTTTCTATATAGTATATTCTAACTTAGAGTGTCAGCTGAACTTTCCTAAAAAAGACACAAAGCCCTCAGTACTTTCAGTGATTGCTTAATGTGTGTGGTCAGAGCCAGAAGTAAGGTCTGGTCATTCTTTCCAGCCCTTGAACCTGTGACTTGATCTCTTTTTTGGAGGTCGCCATTACTACAGACTATAGCTTTGTCATTTTGCTTTTAATGGTTGAAATTTTTGGTTTCAGTCACCTGTTTTTAAAATTAGAATTCTTGTATCCAAATGCAGGAATGAAACAAGATTAGTTTTGAATGCTGTGATCATGGCAAACCCAAAATTCAAAGTTCCATCTTCACTTAGGTTATCATATGAACAAATGGCAAAATAGGAAAATAATTACATCTCTGTAATTATTGCAATGAATTGATGAATTTCTTGGAACTTAGGGTCTGACCTACTTATAAAAAAATTAATATTTGACACATAATTAGTCAAAGGTTATCTCTGTAAAAGATTCTTTTACCTGCCATTAAAAGCATATACTTTTCCTTTTTATTGCCATTCATATGCCTCAATATTTTTTAATTTTGTTATTTTTGAAGTATATCTTAGGAATTCTTTTGCTCTTAACTGCTTCTTCCCCTCCCGCCTCCATTCTTTGCCCTTATGGAGCTTTCTTTCTATGGGGCTGTGAGGAAAGAAACAAAACACAAAACAGCCAGTGTGTCAGGTAGCAATAGTGCTGTGGAGGAAAAAAAAGGCGGGAAGTGGTGATTGGGAGGGCTGGTGAGGGCGGGAGGGTTGCAGCTGTAAATGGAGTAGTCAGAAAAGGCCTTACCGATCAGGTGAACTTTGAAGGGACCTGAAGGAAGCAAGTGACTAAGCCTGGCAGTATATATAAGGGCAGTTTGGCCCAGACAGAGGGAAGGGCAAAGGCCCTGAAGCAAGAGCAGGCTTGGAGTGTTCAAGGGACGCTAAGGAATCTAATGAGCTGGAGAATAAGCAGGGAGGGAAGAGAGTAGCAAGTGGAGTCAGGGAGCTAAGAGGGTAGAGGAGCTGGGACAGATTGGGTTGGCCTCCGGAGTATGTTGTAGGGAGTTTGGCTTCTACCCTGAGCAAGATGGAGAGCCACTGAAGGGTTTTGAGCAGAGAAGCTAAGTAAGTGATGGACTTAATGGTTCCTTCATCTTCCTGCTTGCCTCATTTCTGATCTTTTTCATTTTTGCAAAGCTAATGGACTAAAAATATTATCTCATTATTATTATAATACTACTTTTCCAAATTATTAGTGAGGTCGAGCATCATTTTATGTCATTTTTGGCCATTTGTGTTTCTTCTAGAATTACTTCTTCATATCCTTTCCCATTTTGCTCTTCAGCTGTTTATCTTTTTCTTGTCAATTTCTTGTCCAATTTGGACAAGCTCCACACATATTTTGAATACAATCTTCCGTCTGTTGTATGTGTTGTAAATACTTTATTTCAAGTTTACATTTGCCTTGGTCTTTTTTATGGTTTACTTATATAAACATTTTTGTATATTGTAACTATTCGAATTTATCCATTATTTTTTTATTACTTCCTGAGTGTTTTATTTTGCAAGGCTTTCTCACTCCAAGATCATATGAATGTTTTCCTGATTTTTTTTTTTAATGTTATTTTATATCCATCAAGATGGGCCACAGAGCTTTCAAATAGGTTTTTAGTGTTGAGGTTTTTTTTTCTTTTTTACTTTTTGACCTAAATTTATAATTTTGTTTTTTCACATTTAGATCTTTAATCCATCTAAATATATTTTTTTCTATGGAGTAAGGTAGGGGTCTAAGTTTATTATTTTTTCTCTTAATCAATAGTCAGTTGCCCCAACACCTTTTGTAAGGAGAATTCGCCTTTTCCCTAACAATGGGAAATGTTATTATCTTTACCATAAATAATTTATTTTCCAAACATATTTGGATCTCTTTCTGGACTTTGTCCCACTAGTCTGTAAGTTTGTTCTTGTGGTATTACTACAGTTCTTAAAATTGCAATCACCTCATAATAAGTTTTAAAATCTAGAATAGCAGGCCTCTTATTTTCTTTTCCAAAATTTTCTTTGTTTGTAATTTTCAAATTTATTCTTCCCACATGAACATAAAAGTCAGTTTTACAATTTAAAAAATCTTTTAAGATTCAAATAAAATGATTTTAAATAAATAACTTTTGCCTACCATCTTAATACTTTCAGAGACACCCTGAATTTTGCACATTTTGTGTTTGGGATTCTTATTAGTTTTCTATTGATATGCAAAGAGCCAGGCTTTATTTAGAATAAAGAGAATGCTGGGCTTGAATCCAGCTCTGCTGTTTACTAGCTATGTGAACTTGAGCAAGCTATTTAGTCTGCCAGTCCAACTCCCTTCTGTACAGTGGAAATAATAATGCCTACCTAAGAGAGCTGTTGTGAGTTTTACATTATCTTATTTATTAATCTGTTAATTGAGTTATTATGCTTACAAAATTATTTTATATAAGATTGCTCAGCATACAGTAATTCATTGACTCAAAGTAATTAATTTACTTAGTGGGAGCCATAATTGCTATTAGGCATTTTTAAAGACAGGATATCTGAAGTATGTTCAAATGAAATGACGTGATATCTGGCATTTGCTTCAAAATACTCTGGAAAGAGAGTGAAAGGTGTGGCTGAAACAAGATTAACGTCCACAGAGATTCTTTATGCTGTATTTCCCACTTTTATATGTTTGAAAATTCCCCCAAATAAAAAAATTTTAAATGCATCTTTAAAAACTATTAAAAATGACAAAGTGCAAACAATTGTTATTTCTAAGTGGAATATTATATATTAATTATATTATTGTCTGAACTTTTCTGTATTTTGTTAAACCCCTCAAAAAGAAGGAGAGCAAGGAGGGAAGGAAGTGGGGAAAAAGAAAAAACAGAATAAGAAAGAAGACTCCAGTGTCTTTTATCTTTCTTGCCTGTGTGGTGAAACACAGTTGACACTTCTATTTTAACACCAACTTAAAAATTTAAAACATTTAAGAAGATTTTAAGCTAATATAAGGAACAAGTTCTAATAATTAAAACCATTCATCAGCAGACCTGGCTTCTGTGTAATTTGTTATCACTCATCCCTGGAGGGGGTTAATTGAAGTTAATTGACCTCTGGGGTCACTTCTAACTCTGATTCTATAAACCTGACTTTTTAGTTTATATCATTCCTTCGCTTTTGAAACCAAGATTGATAACAGTCTCCTCTATCTTTATAAAATAGATTGCTAAGTAAAGAGTTATTCATTTAACAAATATTTATAAGCAACCCAGGGAAGTAGGTTAGTATAATTTACAGTATAGTGAGGGAGAGGGGTGGCAGGAAGATACATGGCTAAAGAAATAATTACAGTATAATAAAATAAATGATTGCGCTATGGTCAGAGGCTTTCAAGCACAGAAGGCACTAACTCTGGGGAAGTGAAGGAAGACTTCACAGAAGTGACACATGAGCTGATTCTTAAAAATGCTTTAAACAAATATAGATTTATTGTTCTCCCTTCAACCTCAAAAGTTGCACGGCACATCCATACAATGCACCTCTGTAGAGACAGCTGTTAAACAGAACAAGGAGATTCTCTATTTGTAAATAATGTAGAACTTTTCTAGCTGTAAATAATGTGGCACTATCTTCAAGAGATACTATTAGGTGAATAAAACCAGAGTACAGAAATAGAAATGTAAAATGTCTTTACTATTTTTGTGGTATAATTTTTACTGAACGTATCTTTCAGGAATTTATTTGCCTGTGTATAACAGACTCTAACAAACAGTAGCTTAAAGGAATGCAGTGTTTATTTATCTCAGATAGCAAAAAGTCTAGAGATGGGCATATCAGAGCTGGTGTAGCTTTCCTAAGAAGTCTTCCAGGGCCCAGGCGTCTCCTTACCTCCTGCTCACCATTCTTGTGTTGGGAGCCCTCTTTAGGATCCTTAGGTCTCTACTGTGCCTCCAGGCTGCTAGGCTACATTCCAGACAGGCGGAAGGGATAAGCCCAGAACGCCAAAGGTACACATCAGCTGAATCTGCCCCTTATATCGAAAACTCAGTAGAATTCTCAGGAACTTCACCTAGTGAATTTATATTTATTGGCCAGACTGTGCTACAGGATCACCTCTAGCCTCAGGGAATCCTGGGGAGGTGAGTGTTTTTGAGTACATTGTCACTCCAAATAAAATCAAGGGTGTGTTCGTAGTGAGGAAGGAAAGAGTGAATAGGTGGTAACTAGCAGTATCTGCCATGCTTTCTAAAGCTTAGAATGCTAAAAAAAACAATTTGGAGAAATGTTGGAAGAAAATAGATCAAAACAGATGAAGTTGTTTAACATATAATTGAAAGAAAGCAATTTGGTGAAAATTCTTGTGAAAACATCGATTAATCCTCTGGGTTACATCCAATGTGGTAATTACTTCCTTACTCTGATTACTTAACATAAGTGGTATTCATTTGTGACTCTTTTCCAATCAAGATTTAGCATGAAAAATATCCAAGAGTACTAAAATATAGTACGTAAAATGGCATGAAGACTTTTATTTACGATAATTTTTAAAATCCAGTACACTGAAAGTTTACTAGATTACTTTGGGTGGCTAAAATAGGAATAAGATAATGAGAAGAAAATATTCCCAGCTTCTTTCATACTGCTTCTCTGCTGTACACTAAATGAGACTCTTGCACAGTAAAATTTGGAGTTGTTTATCTGGTGATAAAATCTTAAGAGGTAAGAGCACAATACTAGATAGTGGAATTGCAGGACAGATTTCAAGATGAACAATAATTTTATTTCTATTTCCTATAGAAAAGTATGTACCAATAATAGCAATAATTTGGTCTTAAAAAAAACAACAATTAACTGTCAGTCCACATAATTTTTTTAAATTCTCAAATCTTAGAATTTTAGAATTGAATATTAAATTTTAGAACTGAAATCCCTGAATCTTAGAACTGGAAGGGACTTTTTCTCCAGTTGCCCTCCTTTTAGTAATGAGAAGACCAAGGGCCTGAGAGCTTAAGGGATTTGCCCACAGTCTGATGTTACTGGCGGAAGTAGAACTGTTATCTAGGTTCCTGACTGGGCTAAATCACTTGATTTGGTTCTAACCAGATGATTTGGAAACAACTTGATTCCTTTCCCCAGTTACTATGAACAAAAGAGACAAATCTGGTCATACTGTACTTTCTCTTAGCAAAATTCTCTTCCTCAGTGCTTAGAACTTAAGGATGAAAATTGGACAGATTTGTGGTGGACATATACTATTGTTGGTAACATTGATAACTTTGCCTTCTCCTCCCTATTTATTTACTATTCATTAGGTAAATAAACATTTTAAATTATTATTGGTCACTATAGGGTGACTCTGAGTTTCAGCCTTCATAAACTGAATGTTCTTGATCAGATTTAACCTCTTCAGACCTACTGCAATTAGAATCATAAGTAGATAATTGAGAGTTCTTTGTAAATGGTGGGTAGTGTACAAATGATGGGTTTTCATTTTCATTATTATCACTGTTTTTGTTGTTTCTGGCCATGTGGCACTTAAAAATTGCTATTTATTTAATGGATACTATTTTATGATTATAGATATCTTTATCAAAAGCTCAGAATCATTCATTTCCATCCTTAGAGTAATTCAAAATAGTTTTTTGCTTACCTGGTTATTACTTTCATAAACTCAACTGCATGAGAGATTTAACCAATGCTTAACCTTTCTTGAGTTCTATTCTTGCCCATAATCTCATTGTTGAATTTTTATGAAATGTAACAATATGCATTTTTACAGTGAGTGGGTTTGTAAACTATAAAACATTTGCAGGGTACTAATAAAATACCTTTTTTATTCCTTTCTTTTAGTTGTTCTTTTAAAGGATAATTTTTAATTTTAGCTCCTTTTAAAAAATATTTTTTTGTTAACTGCTTAGTAGTCTTATGAGCCTCCATTCTCAATGATTTTCTTTGGGATATAATGAGGTTTAAATCTAAACCATTTCTTGCATTTAGGATTAAACAAGATAATGTATAAAAGTGCTTAGCCTAATGTCTGGTACAAATTACATTCCCATTTATACTGGAGTTCTATTAGATACTAGAAAGGATTCTTAGAAATCCTAAAGTTACAGAGATGAGAAACTTATACTGAGAACAAAGTAAACAGAACTGTGAAAGGTAGCCATCCTCTGGCCAGCTTCTCCGGTTATCCTGGTGACTCATGGGGTGGAGAGTGAGGAAAAATGCAGAGAAGGAAGGTGTCAAGGTCTGCTTATAGATCCCATACTACCCAGTGGAGAGGCCTCTAATAAAAACTTCATGAAAGCCTTTTTGCAAAGGCAGTTAATGTGAAGTTGCAACCAAACTAGCAGCTGTAGTTGCCACAGTTCTGTCTTTAGCTTCACGATGTTTTCCTCTGCCAAAATGTAGTAAGTCATTTCTAAGTTTGAAGCATTCAGCAAGGCAGAGCCACCAGAAATGTACACCTGATTTCCATGACATATATGGCAATGCTGTATTAGCTAGTGGACCCGCTATATGGACATATACATTATTGACATTAATGTATTATGGACACATACATTATTCCAACACAAATTGGAATAAAATGGAACCTGTACCCTGTTGGCAGAGTCATTCCAAAGGAATGAAGAAATCAGTAATCTTAAATTCTGTTATAATATCGAATTATTTCAAAACGAACTCATAATTGATGCCAAGTAAAAACACCATGTACCCATTAGAATATGGCATGATTGAATAAAGCACATTTGAAATCTTCAAAAAACAAGCAACAAAATTCAAAATACTAAGTGAAATAAGTCAGACAGAAAAGACAAATACCATGTGATCTCATTTATATATGGAACCTAAAAACAAAACAACAAAAAACCTGAACTCAGATACAGGGAACATATTTGTGGCTGTCAGAGAGTGGGGTGGGAGGTAGATGAAATGGGTGTAGGTGGTCAAAAGGTACAAACTTGTGGTTTTAGAATAAATAAGTCATGCGGGTGTAATGTACAGCATGCTGACTGTGGTTAATAATACTGCATTTTATACCCAAAAGTTGCTAAGAGTATATCTTACAAGTTCTCATGACAAAGGAAAAAAAAAAAGCTTTTAACTATGTATGGTGATAGATGTTAACTAGACTTATTGGGATCATCATTTTGCTATATATACAATGTTGAATCATTGCGTTGTACACCTGAGACTAATATAGTTGTAAGTCATTTATATTTCAATTTAAAAACTTCATTAAAAAGAAACAATCGAGAAAAATAGACTAATGTATAAATTCTTTATGGTTGAAAACTGAAGTCTGGCGTTAGTGATAAGATGGTGTTCTTGACACTCAGACAAGTCTTACCTTTATGTTTTAGTCAAAGAAGTTTGGCAGAGATCACAGAACTTATCCATACTGCTCTCCTTGTACATCGTGGGATAGTAAATTTAAATGAATTGCAATCTTCTGATGGGCCACTGAAAGACATGCATTTTGGAAATAAAATAGCTATCCTGAGTGGAGACTTTCTTCTAGCAAATGCCTGCAATGGACTAGCTCTGCTACAGAACACCAAGGTAAAACTGGGCAGGGTTTGCTTGTGTCTGGATGGCCTTTAGGTGGCTCTTGGTTGACTGTAAGAGGTACAGAGGTCTGTGTACCCTGCTGCTCCAACTCCACATCTGTAGATGCTCAGTAAAATTGTGATGATGATAATGATGATGACGATGGCCTGTCAACATCAGATAGAACTAGTAAATGCTAGGAAAGAATTTAGAAATTAATTTATATTTTTTTCTGATAACAGATAAAATTATTTGTTAATTATAGGATAGTATTAAATAGTCAATATAAAGAAGATATAAATAAATATTACCTATAATCTTACTATACAGAGATAATCAATGTTAGTTAATATTTTGTTTTATATTCTTTCAGTCTTTTTTGTTTTTCATACTTTTATATATGTGGAGTTTTAGCAACATAGGTGAAAATTTGCGTGTATAAGGTTTTTTTAATCCTGCCTATTTTTTCCCACTTTATGATGTGGGCATTTTCACATGTTATTAACTTTTTCATAAACCTTTTAAAGGCTGAACAATAGTCGATTATTTAGATGTTATATCATTTATTTAACAAATTCTTCATTTTTGGACATTTACGTTGCTTCTGATTTTTTTACTATCATAAGTAGACCTGAAGTAAACATCTTTACACATCAGTTTTCCTCATTCCAGATTTTTCTTTATAGAAATAATACCTAGAAGTGGTTCAAAGGGTTTAAACATTTTTAATATCCTTGATACATATTACCATACCGCTTTCTAGAAAGATTGTAGAGGTATTTCACATAAATCAGGACTAGTTGGCACTGTAAAATAACAGTAGCCAAAACAAGAATGAAGTTTATTTTTTCTCATGTAAAAGTATCTAGGAGTAGGCAGGCCAAGGCTGGCATGGTGAGTCTACAAAGCCAGGAACCCAGGCTCCTGCTGTCTCACTGCTCTGCCGTCCTTATCTGATAACTTTATGGCCCAAGATAATTGCCATTGTTTTCCCACCCCAGTCAGTAGGAGAGAGGGAGGAGGAAGGAAGGACTGAGAAGGGCCGATCTCCTTTCCTTGAAAGTCACAAGAGTATACATCTGGGCTTGCTAAGGTCAATCTCAGTGTAAGTCTGCTGTCCCAGAATCCTATCTGACTTAGCATTTCTCTTGGATTTTTAATTTCTTAACAGAGAGTGACTGCTAATAATTATGTCAGAATAAGCCAGCATGGGTTTGATAGATCTCCACTCTACATTTTCAGCTTCTGCCTCAGTTTTTGTCTAGAGTAGGCTAGTAGTATGTGAAACCCATGTACAGCAGAGAGTTATGTTAAGATATAATGTTAAATCTAAAAGAAAACTAGCAATAACTCATCTCTTTTCCTAACTCTTTCAGACACCTCCCATTCAAGGACAGAATTCAGGGCAATTCCTGATAGTGAGTATCTAGGGCCAGTTAACTAACTCCTTTAACTCAGGTGGTAAGAGAAGAATTTGACACTACTGCCTCAGCTGGCCACTTAGTGTATTATCCAATTATACTAAGACCCGCACAATGGCCTTCAAGAGTCACAAAGCCACCAGGTACCAGTTCAAAAATTCAGTGGGAAACAAAGTTAGAGGTTCGGTATCTATGAAGTATGTGTGGGAAATGAAAGCTGTGTAGAGTGAGTAGAGAGTAGACTGAATGTGCTCGCTTGTATAGTGTAAAGCTTTAACTAGTTGACAGCACTTTGTTTTTGCAATAAACGTTTGGCAACAGGAAGCTCAAAAAAATAAAAGTATATGTTTCATTTTTTAAAGTACTGGATTTGTTTCTCGAAGAAGTGGATAAGGAATGTGTAACTTGCAAAAGTTTGTTGACTTTTATTATCTACTGTGGAGGCCAGGGTGGTATCACTGAATACATGAAAAAGAAGAGTCAGATATGTAGAAAAAGTGTTAGGATCTACTTCCAAAGTTAGGAGTTACTCGAAGGAGACTTCCTGAAAATGATGATTTATCACGTGCAGCTGCAGAAGGTATATATTCATAACACTCTGCGAAGCCTAAATTTTATTTAGATAAATGACTGTTGTTCTAATTTTGGTCCTTTTGACTACAAGTTTTTTTTATGTACATAGAAAAAGAGAAGCAATAGCTTTATGTTTTTTGGCTCCATTGGCAGAAGAAGAACTCTGCAAATATCTAAAAAATTCTAGTTTTAGTTAAGTGTCATCAGGTACTTCAAGTAATTAAATCATTTTAGTTAATTCTAAAAACATATTGTTTTTTCCGTCCATTCATAGAATCAAGGTACAGCCTTTAGAAATATATACCATCAGAAGTAAGCCATTATGGGTAAGATTGGAAATTCAATTTAAAAGTTCAACATGGAAGATAAAATTATTAGTTTATAGTAATGACACAAGTACAAATTTTGTTGAAGCACACACAGTGTTGTGGTAAAAACAATGTTCTTACTACATCGAGATACCTATGGAGTAGTTGGAATTGATTGTGGTATACCCATAATTCATAATTACATCTAAACAAGTGTCGACATTCTACCGATAAAAATAGAAGCTATTGTTATAAAAATTTACAAGTATCTCTAAAGTCAGAGTCTCTGAAAGATAAGGTTTTGAGGATATAGCTGATGTTGAATACAATATGTTCCAGCACAGCAGTACTTGCCTTCTCTTTGTTGCCCATCATCAGTCAGATTTTAGAAATCTTTCTATCCAATAATGGTATTGAACCTTGTTATAAATGAGTTGTTAAAATTTTGTGACATTTTTTTCAACATCAATTGGAAATCTTCTATCAAGTTCAATGAATGGAACACCAAATTAGAGAATTACAATTAATGAAAGCAAAGCTTACATTAGAATTTTTCCCTATAAATCAAGAGAAGAATGGACCAAAATAAATAGTAAGAACTTAAATGCTAAACAAGATTAAAATTTGAAATTCTATAATTGTGATTTGGAGTATACCACTGTGAAGGAAGAATCTTTTGATGGTGCTCCTATTTTGAAAAAATTATACATTGCACATGAATGAAATGAAATTGAGAAGGCCTAGATTTTACAGCATCTAATTTTGACAAAACGTTTAAAAGAATTATAGGGATAATTACTTGACAAGTTTATCTTATAAAAATGTTTGTACAAAGAGAAAGGTACTCTTAAGGAAGGAAAAAGATAGTACCTTGGAAATATTTGAAATAGTTACACTTTTCAATATGAAAAAGAATTAGAATTGAGTATAACCTCCATTTAGCAAATTTGCTCTGAGCTTATCAGGTAACTCAGAACCAGTAGAAAGAGCATTTCCTCAATTAAAAATATTATAGTCTATTAATCAGACTCAATTGAAGGTATCAGTAATTTCAAATTAATCATGAAATGTAACCATGAAGAATATTGCTGGCAGTTTTATTTTAAAATATCATATTTTAAAAATCACATTCTTCAGAAAAGTGCCAGTGACACAATATTAGAGACAGATATGGATGGTTAAGAAACCAATTAAAATATGTGAATGTATACCAAGAATAATTATTCTACTGGCTATTTTATTCAGATCATCAATATAAAGAAGTTATTTTTTACTTGTTTTAATGTACATAAATGTTATTTTTATTTCTTTTAAAATTTTATTTTTGCAAATAGTTTTTGAATAGAACTACTTAACAAGTACACCAGTAGAGTAAAATCAATTATTAGTTAATAAATATACACTTTAAAATATATAAATTTTTAATTACTTTAGCGCTCCCTTTTACTCTCAAGTATCCCAGTTTGGATGATAAATTATGTAATGTCACCACTTTAAATACATTTCTCAGAAGTTATTTGCGATCCGTCTGCTTACATCTTTTTGGCAGAATTTAGTAACATAGCCACACTTAGCTATACGGGAGGCTAAGAAATGGAAACTTTATTGTGGTTAGCCATGTACCCAGCCAAAACTCTGGAAATTACAGAGGATTCTGGGAGACGAGTAGCTTTCTGTCCTACCTCCCCATCATGCTTTTTCTACTAGCATATTTTTCAAGCGACAGATCTGCTAGTTTTTAGGAAGAAAATGGTACAGTACCTTTAATATATAGTTTATAGTCACATGAAAAGGAAGCTAAAGTAAGAAATGAATCAATCAGCCATATAAATGGAATAATAGATCATTTCAAACCTCCCTCCAGAGATTTATTACCATTTAGGCATTCCTTTTATTTTATTTACCCTCAAATTGCTCAGTTTTCTACGTGTATAGTCTACTTTAATGGGTCTCACTAAATTCTCTCTTTTACTGGAATTCACATGATAGCAGAAAGGTGACTGATCCATTGTCCCTGGAAGCTACTTTCTGACTGCATGGTCCACCTTACCTCTTTATCATACTTGCTGTGGTCTGTGATGAAACTTGAGTCTTAGAGAAGGAGAAGGTCTCAGAAAGTGTGGTCTGGTATAGTTTCTGGGCACCTTAAGCTGCACATGACTAGATCTGGCCACGTATACTGGCCATTCATACCTGAGAAGAAGAAATGTTCTGGACATAATCACTGATCCACATTTTAGTGCTACCCCTCAGGCTGGCCCTAATTTAAAAAAACAAGGCTTATTGCCATTAGACAAATTCCTGTTTTCTCTAATCATTAATTTTAACTTACTTTAAGCTAGTCTGATGAAATATCATGTTAGGTTAAGATGTAGTATTAAGAAAATATATAACCATGTTATAATGACACAAACATTCACTTGTTTTTACCACTTCGCCCTATGGGAATAATATTTAACGTGTTTAATTTTCTTAGCTAGCTTGTATCATGCACACAATATTTCTTTCAGCATGGTTCAAGTTCAGAGAAAATAGAGGCTTTACTCCCATCAAAATCAAATCAGATTCATAGCCTGTGAAATCCACTCGGTGTTTTGCATTCAGAAGCATCACTACAAATGTTCCAGAATCTAAGACCTCCACCATCTGCTCCATTAGATGCTGAATTTCAATAGCACTACTTGATTTATAAAAACAAAAACAAAAACAGAAAAAAAAACTTAACACATCCAAGTGACAGTTCAGCCTGAAATTTCTCCTTTAAATAAAAATGATCAGGCATTTTCTTCTCTTTCAATGAGCCCTGTAATTCCATGGTATCATAGGTTTACACTTTTGCATTTTATCAACCTTTGTCTGGTGAGAAAGTTTTTTCTTTTTTAGGTGTTTTTTAATATTTGATGGTTATGTGTTGAATTGAAGATTTATTCTATACAACCTTCCTGTTCATCCAAAATTTGCACCTTGTTCTTCAAAGGGTTATTGAAGGCTCTGTAAGGTCAATTTCAAAAGAAATTGGCTCACTTTTTGTGAAAGACCTTGAGTACCATGTCCAGGGGTCTGTAATTGATCTTCTACAAATCTAGGCTTTTAGTACCCCCTTGTAATCATAATAGATGATTTCCAAATCATGTGAACAATGTTTTCAACTGAGGAGACTGTAAGGGGTAACTAAAGTGCTTGAAAGTCAAGAATTATCTTTGATAAAGCAAATCTACCATATTCAGAACAAATTCCTTTTATTTAAATACTTGGCAGTATTCCCATCAGAATATCTTTTTAAGGAAAGTGAAGTGAGATCTCAGAAGAGGACCAGTTTTATTAAATGAATTCCCAGAAGCTTAAGTTGATTGAGTATATGTAATACTAATAATTATCATGGTTGGGGGGAGTGCGGAGTTGGAGGTGGCAATAAATATTTCTTTGGGGCAGTATTAAATTTTCTTAAGTTCTCTGTATATGGTTAATGTCTTGGTAAAGTTAGATTTCTATTTAATGATGTTTTAATTTTCTGTTATAAGAAAGAAAAATTGTCAGCAATAGCAATGGAAATAGACACCGCAGCAGAATTTCTGTACGTAAAGAACGTCGCTGGTTTTTTCACAGGACAGCCTACTTTTTCTTTAAGGATGTGTATTTAACTTGGTAATTAAAGATAGCATATTTGTAGCCACTTTAATTTTTTCTGACTTATTTGTTCTACTAATTTCCCATTTTCTTGTGCTACTGGATTCTTCTCTAAATTTCTATGTGTTTATCTCTGTACTTCTCCTGGGATAGACCATTAGATGAAGGGTTCTGCAATCATATGAAATTCAGAGCTTTTTATAATTGCCAAGGCTAAAATTAGCAAAGTCAATTATTCTCCCTATCAGTTTTCCCTGAAGATATTAGGGGTCTTCAAGGTAATTGCTTTAGGTAACACTTAGATTTTTAAATATCTCTAAGTATAGAAGTTGGTATATTAATCTTCTGGTAATTGTCTTCTTACTATTATAACTGTAGTCACATAAGTGTGAATTAACAAGGTTTTGAATTCAAGAGTGAGTTTAAAAATTAATGCTTACATTTTCATTCATTTTCAATTATGGAACCTAAGGGCAGCTTTTTATTTTAGTACTTTACTGTTTAAAAACCCTGGACTAAGACACCTAAGAATATCTCTTTTTAAGCCATAAATTCCCTGACTTCATTGAATTATTATGTTCACATAGAACATCACTGACAAGACAGGGTCATGCCAGAATCTAAATTTTAGTGTTTTAGCATCAAACTATCAGTGAGACATGCTGAATAATTGGTGGGAAGTCATGAATGGAAAAGCACTATAATTTAGAAATCTGGCTGACCATTACAGGTTCTCCCTGGTCCCTGTGTTTATCTGTAAACTGAATTTATATTTAAGGATTAAGCCACAATGCAAATAAGACTGTATAGATTACTACTTGTCATCTTTTAAAAAACAAACAAACAAACAAAAAAACTGTGTTTTATTTTCCATACATAGTGATAACCATAATATTTAAATAATTGAATTCACAATGTTTTCTTTTTAAATCTTCATAGTCATTTTCATTTAATGGGCCTGTCACCATGCATCAGATGATAGACTATGAGTTAGCCCAAATCTTGTCTGCACACCCAGAACATTATCATGATGTCACTCCTGGAGGCTGTTCTATTAAGCATTAGTGATTTATATTTCAAAATAACCAGTGGCACAGATGTATTACTTACATAACTGATGTATTTCCTTATGTTAACTTTGTTTTCCTAAAGGCATAAATATGTTATTTACGTGGAAGAATTTTGTTTGTATAAATATGCTCAATTTATACATATGAATCACCTCCTTTTACACTATCTATATATTTGAATAGAGAGCCTACTATTGGTTATGTTTGTCTTATCTTTCATATTCATGCTGAAAAGTGGGACCTAAAAACATGCTATACCATATGAAATTTAAATTTTTCCCTACCATAGTCATTTAAAATGGGCATTATTGTGACCTTGTATGTTTATAGTCTTGTTAGCACTATTTTACTTGTGGAAATTATTGAATTAATATCTTTCAGCCTCTCTAGTTTGACACCCAAGATTAATACTCTTTTCTACATATAACCCACTCAAGTACAGATTTTCATGACTAAAATAAATGTGTACAGAAGGTAAGTAGGATGTCATATATTGTAACAATAAAGGAAACTATCTCCATAGCAATTAAATAAAGTCAAAATGCTATCATATAATTACAATTTCAAAATTCCCAAACTAATTTTTCCACAGTTTTGTCTTATTGTGTGCTAATATAGCCACATATTAAACAGGCAATATATTTTCTGAGACTGCTTCTTTGATCTTTAAAGTAAAAGTGATAAACGATTAGTTTTTGAGAAGTGTACTAGAAATAAGCAGACACTCAGAAGCTAAGCAGGGTCGGGCCTGGTTAGTACTTGGATAGGAGACCACCTAGGAAGACCAGATGCTGTAGGCATAAAAAAATAAAAAAATAAGGGATTGTAAGCTGACAAGGTTCTTGCAATCTGTGAGGTCAACCAAGGGTTTCCTTGCCTAAAACAAACAAACAAACAAACAAAAAAGTAAATAAATAAATAAATAAGTGAATGAATGAATGAATGAATGAATAAATAAGCAAAAAAACAAACAAATCAAGAAGACAAAATGTTATGTTCTTTTAAAATTTATCACATTAAAACCTTGAACTTTGCCCTCTTGGTGTCATAAAACAATGGAATGAAGTGTCTTTTGGCATAGGAAGGTCAAATGCCATCATGCCAACTGGACATTTCTCAGAGTGTCTTTGTTAAACCAGAAACCTGATGACAAGGAAGAAGAGCAAGAAAAGTATTTCTTCTTCTATGTGTCTGGCATTTATAGAAGCACATTAAAAAAAAAAAGTCTGAGTTCAACAAAGTACATCTTCCAAAGAAATGGGTGGAGTTGAAGCAACACCATGGTTGCCATGAGAGGTATAAATATATTGATTGTAATGATTTTATAGTACACTTAGCAACCTCGAGTTTTGTAAATCCCCTTTTCTACTCTCCAGAAATAAAATTAATTAAACCAGCTTTTATCCCTCCGTTTTCACTAACATAAATTTCAAATTTCTCCAAAGCCAGAAAGAGAAAAAAATCTATTTCCCAGCTTGAGTTATTCAGTACTCTTTTTTTTTTTTTTTTTTTGGCCTTTCTAATGATTTTACTCCTGAGTTAGAAGTACTGGATAGATGAATAGCTGATTCCGTCTTCTGCATCCTCAGCTTACCTAACTTCATATCTCTTCTCCATCCATCTTTTCTTCACCCCAGTAGACTAGCACATGGTGCCACTTTCTTTGTCTCTTACTGTTCACAACTCAGTTGATTTCATGTCAGAAAATCTCTAAAGTGTATACACATCTTCTTAAACCCTTTTCCCCCGGTTTTTCATTCTTTCTCTTATCTATTCAGAAAAATTACCATCCATCTTTTTGCCTTATCCTTGTTTCTTTCAAGAGGAAAAATAAACCAAGAAACTTTACTTGGAGTTTAAAATCAGAGTAAAACTTGGTATACTCTTATGTTAAGAAAAAGGAAAATTATATAATTAGAAATGAAATAGGCTTAAGATCGAATGAGTGTCTCTATGTTTCATCTTATTAAACCAAATTTACCTGTAACTATCAATATTTAAAGATCATTTAAAAAACATTTCCTATTTAGTTTTATTTTTCTATTTTACTTAATTGTAGGTATTGTATAATTGTGGTTTTCTATTCTATTTTTAATTACAAATATATGCTATTTCTAACATAGGGGCTAACCAAGCTTTAGTGGGCTGTCCTGGGAACCTAGCCACCTTGTATTTTGGGAAAATGTGGTATGAGCTCCAAACCATTGACTTATAGATGAAATTTCAAAATGCAGTGCTTTTGTAATCTGGTACCTACTGCATTACATTAAAACCGAATTTGAACACCATAAGCAAAAGAAAATTTAAGAGCATCCATAAGTGTCTGTGTGACCACTTTTTATTAGTAGCCTCCTATAGCTCAGTTGGATTGCTGTAACTTTGGTTTTAGCATTTCCATCATTTTCTTGAATCCTCAGAGTTGTAAATTCTCAATGAAAAAAAATTCCCAAAGTTGGCTTTTGGGGCCTTAACCCAGGAGCAAATATTATTTATTTAGCAATGGTGATTGGGGAAGAGCCCTTTTCTGGCAGCTAATGACCTACTGGAGGACTTATGTGCCCAAGGCAAAGCTAAAGGCCATTAGCCCAACAGGTCATTAACTGACAAATGCCTGACCTTGAGATCATTTCTGATATTGTAAACGGTGAAAACCTTAAAGTGGGTTTGTTGGAAAGTATGGCTCTGCCAAAGATCTTCCTTTTTAAGTATTTTGGAAACTGCATTAAATTGATTGTTATTATTCATGTGGCTTAATTGTCTTTGCTTGGGGCCATTTTCATTGTGCACAGCAAGTCAGTCAGACATCAGTAAACACCAAAACTATACTCTGTGTCCAACTTTTAGTTTTTAAAGGACAACATCTCTGTTTAGAATATCAGGTTAACTATTTCATTACCAAGCAGTTGCAGCTACACTCTTGTAGCTCACTTACATTTTCATAATGTATTGGGCTGTATAGCAAGCACTTAGGTATTTTACACTCCTTGGAGATGACACATAAAGCTACAAAGAGAAGTGAAACGAACCCTGAAGTATAGAAGTCTGTGGACTTAATTCCTGTCCCTGGCTTTTTTTTTTTTTTTTTAAATTAGTCATTTAACATTGGCTAGCTCATTTTTACCTCTCAGAATTCCAGGTTCAGATCTTTTTCTTCAGACTATTTATCTAATGTCTTAATTACCCAACTTTACAAATGAAATTAGAAATTTTATAATGTAGAAGATTTAATCTTTATTAAAATTGCTACCAAACATTTAAAAATAATATTGACATATTTTTGAGTGCTTTCTATGTAGTAGGCACTGTTGTTTACGTGCTTTATGCATATTAACCCATTTAATCCCTCCTAAAGTATGGAAAAGGTTAAGTAATTTCTTTGAGGTAATTCTGCTACTAAATGGCAATGCTGCTGTCTAAATTCAAGTCAACTGGCTCTCAAATCCTCGTGCTTAACTAAAGTACAATACTAACAAGCCAACAAAGAACCATAACTTTTTTGCCTGCAATTTTGCCATTACTGATACTAGAATTTATATCTTAAACAACTAGTAGTTTTTAAATATTGGAATAAATATTTCAATACAAATAGCAATAGGGGTTTTGTGAAACATTTTAGAAAAATAACTAGTAAGCAAAAGCAACTTATTTTAATTTCCTCATATGTAAAATGAAGTCAGCATTATCTTCATCCCCTGCATTCCTATTAGTTCTAATATTCTATAATTCTGAGTGTTGTGGAAAAAAGTCTAAACTTACAACATATAACTAGATCCTGAAAATGGCATGAAATATAAAGGACTACAAGGAAATCAAGAAAATTTGTTAATAAACCAAAGATGTAATAGAGAATCCAAAATCTTATATAAATATCAGAGTTCTAGAGATTTGGATGCAATTTCAGCAAGCTAAAGTAATACCCTAAATTTAATGAACTCACCTTTATGGCAGATTTGTGATGAGAAACTTACATGGCTTTAATTGTTCAAGACTTTGAAAGCTATAAGGTGATATGCAAATATAAATTTCTGAAAATAGTGATTAAACAGTGATTACTGCAAATTTGTTTTGAAATAGTTATGACTGATACAACAAGTTCACATATTAGAACAGTGTTGGTAATTCAACACAAATTTTTGTGTGCATTGAGCTAAGCATTGGAGATACCAGTTTAAAAGCTAATTGTATATCTTTATAAATAGGAAAATTTCTAACCCAAGGGTATCAGTATTTGATTCAAGGGTATAATGCAGCCAACCTCAAGTTTCTACTACCTGATTTTTTTGAAGGAGGGAAAAAAATAGATTACCTAATTTTCTGGAATGTAGTACTGTTACCGCTGGGGCCTATCCGACTGAGTTCAGTGTCACCCACGGCAGGGGAGAGGGATAATGGACGGCACAGGAGTGTAGTTAGCAATTTTCCTTGGTTCTTCCCTATTGACGCAGTGAAGAATCACAGGTCAGTGAGATTTAGAAAAGATTTATTAAAAGTATATTTTAGAAAGACAAAGAATGCCTCCAAGGAAGCACATGGAGAAAGACAAAGCATGCCCCAAGGAGGCACGTGGTTTCAGCAACGAGAGCCACAACAGAGTGCTATAATAACAACCACAACAAGAGGGTAAAAAAAGACCACAAAAAAAAGCCACACAAAAAGCCACAAAAGGGCAAAAAAGGCAAAAAAAGATCCAGAAATGGGAATGTCTGCATTATATCTGGGCCATGAAAGGTGGTTCCAGAGGCATTCCTAGGTGATGGGCAAGCGAGATCATTTTGATTGACACTTTGCTGCTATATAACTCCTTGCCTAGTGCTCATGTCCTTACCCAGAATTCAGTGTTATAATTAGATTCATGAACTTCCAAGCATAAACGCAGTATTATAATGAAGCTTAAATTGTAGGCAAATTAGGGTATTATCTTCTGCACAGACGTCTGTTGCTGGATTAAACCAGCTAAGATTATGGCCCTCCTGTCCTTTGTCTCTGGGGATGCAGGAGGGATTCTCTAACTACTAATATGGTGTTCTTTGGGTGGTCTCTGGGCTGGGCCACTATTCCTTTGTTCCCCTTGTCGCTTATGTCTGCCTAGCTACCTAACAGTACCAGTAGGGCCAAGTTATTTTTAGAATTCCATTGAATCACAGATTTTGGAGGGCTGTGAAGGTATTTGGAAGAAATACAATTACAGTTTTAGACAAGATGCATGGATTTTAATGCATATGATTCATACTTTTATTTCTGTGGCTGCCTTTGAAGTGCAAACTTTGGGATGTCTCTAATTTACAAACATCTGCCTTTTAGTGTGGCCCAATTTAAAGAGGAATTAGTTAAGCTGAAAAGTGAACTGTGTTCCCCAAAAGACATGGTATCCTTGGAATTTTCAAGATGTGTAAGAAATCCCAGAAAAATCCTGAAATTTTTAACTCTTTGTCCAAATGTGGTCTAAGCCAATTTGTTTTTATAAATCTTGGATCAAAGCTAAGAATCAACATCAGTGATATAAACCAACAAGATTGATATGTACCTCACAGAATATACCCTATAGTACCCAAGAATGATTCTGTTTTATCCCGCCTCCTGCCTCTTATTTTCATTCAGTTAATTTACATGTTTCGGGTATAAAATGATACAGAAATTAACATCTTTACAAAACATATTTCAGAATAACAATGTTTAAACTGTATGGGAACTTAATGTGCAATTAAGATGGTTAACCAAGGTATGAGCTGTACATGACATTTATCAGCATGATGTAAGATAATGTTTCAAACCACAAATCACATCCTGTTTATTGGTAGTACTAACATCAATTTACCAAATCACTAGCCACACCTTTTTTTTTTTAATGGAATACAGTAGAAAATAGAGGGATAATAAAACTTTTGTTTTATGAAACTTTTTACTCATTTTTATACATATGCATGTGTGCATGTACTTCATCGTGATATAAAATACAGCCCTTACTGTGGGTTACAATTTAAAATTTTTGAAAGCCAATATTATTAGGCAGTGTTCTAACCAGCAGTATCTGTTCAGTTGAATGAAATACTGTACTACGATTATAGTGTTTTGAAGTTTCACATTGTGAACTTGTGTTTCTCGAGGGTGAGATTAACTTCTAGGTAAAAGTACACTTGGAAAACATCACTTAACATCACTGAGAGGGTCCTCAATGAAGCAGTGAAAGAAAAGAGAAATTATCAGCCACATGGGGAAAAGTGGGCAGATCAGTGAAATGGCAGACATAATTCTCAGAGCAAGTTCAGTCAGAACAAAGTGTAACGGTGCCACCAAGTAAAGAACGTACTAATAGGGAACATCCCGAGTACAACAGATTTCATGTGCAGCAATTCCCATGTAGAAGAAGGTGGAAAATCAGACAACTAACTGTTGTATGATAGTGTAGGAATTTGTTTTATTAATAAGCAACTATTTACAGTTTTTATGGTAATGCCAGAGACTTGACACAACCAGCTTTCTTTAACCTACTGAAAAGCATCTCCTCCTTTATTTCTTATGAAAAGTTAACCTTGATTTAAGCATTTAGATTATCTGCCACTTTTTCAGGGACCTAATCATTGGTTAAATAAATAATTATTTGTCATTGTTCAGTGACAAACAGAAAGCCAAGAACTATGTACCTTCATTCAAAAAAATGAATAAATTTTTGGACTACTGTTTTACTGTTAGTAAAAAAAATATTTGGCTAATTAACTATTCCTTACAATTTTAAGAATTTTTTTTTAATGTATACAACTGCACATTTAAGTATTTCTGATCACAGGTCTTACCGTTGATAAGCAAACTGAGGTCAAAAAAATAATGTTGCTGGCCTGCAGTCATGCAGAGCTTATCTGTATATTAACCTTCTAAGTGACAAACACAAATTAATGGCCTTTATCTTTTTAAGGCTGTATCTACTTGCATTAGTATAGTACCAGGCACTAGGAGGCTATCAAAAATGTTTATGGAATGAGTGTACTCTTCAAAAATAATATTAAACTTCAACCTTTATATTCAAGCCGTTTTCCTGAACTTGGGGTCTATTTTTTTGTTTTTTTCAGTTTTGAATTTATACTTTTCTTTAGTTCACTGAACTTTCCTGAATCCTCCTTGACAAATGTTACCAGTAGTTAGCGTTTATAAACCAATGTATCAGCTGTTCGAAATGAAAAATTAAGATTATCAATTTGCTTAGTTTTTGCTGCACCTGTCCTACTGGTAGGTGCCATTTCTCTCTCTGCTCATCCCCCTTAGCCAGAAAGAACTTCCAGCTCACTAGAACAGATTGCCATCCCTCCCACAAATAAGCTCGGCCTTACACATTTGGCAGTATTGAAAAGGCTTCCTTCAAAAAGCCAAGTTAGAGGCTCTCTCCAGAACTCCTGTGAGTTACTGGTGTGTTTATTGCAACAGACCTCTCATCATTGTCTTCATTAAACCTGGTCTTTGTCTGATAGGAAAGAGTGGAGAGAACTATTCCTTCATAGACTTCATCAATGGTTTTATTAAAGCCGCTCATTTATATTAATCAGCATTGCAGATTAGGGCTCATCTGGGTTGTTTGAGCCCAGGTGGTGGGTTAGTAGACTTACCCCTTATTTGGCCACTGCTGCTGCTCCCCGGGTTCTTCAGAGGTTGCGTCTCCATCAAGGCTGCCAGCCTGAAAGCTCTGACTGAGCACCGGGGACTTAATCCACCTGGATGGAGATAGTTTGCTGAAACCCAGTTTATAAATGATAAAGTGCTTTACAAATGTCAGATATTATTATTGGTCTCTATATGGGAGTACACTACTCCTTAACCCTTCCTTCTCTACCTTACCTTGGTAATGTCAGTCTTTCCATCTTTAAATGTATCTCTCATATACTTGGTGCTTCATTTGTGTGAAAAGGAACTAAAGAGTGATGCTAACTGCTCTGGTTACCATTAGCAGACTATTCAGCATCTTTTATCTATAAATGTATTTTTTTGTAATTCCTTTTCACTGACAATTTAGGTTTTGTCACTTAAAAAAAATCTTGACAATATCCCTTCAAATACCAAAGTTCTTTTAAAAGGATATATTTATGTTAAATCCATCTTTTGTTCCTCCCAAGATGTATATGAGAAATAATTCTTCCCCAAGGGCATTTTACTTTTGTGGCTGCTTTGTGCATTGCTATTTGTTCCTGGGGGTGGGGAGAGGAGTGCAATAAATTTGC
>NW_011888839.1:806590-819332 GCF_000151845.1 Pteropus vampyrus
GAGACTTATTATGCTCCAGATACTCTTCAAAATGCCCAACATATTTACTCATTAGAGAGGGAAGTGATGTGGCCAAGTAGTGCCATTATTTGTTTGTTGCAACTTTATACTTAAACCTGACATCATTCTGAATCCTATATATATGAATTATTCCTATGCATTAGAGCCCTTCAAGACCCGGAGTTCAGCAATGTGACCTTTAATTGACCCAAGTAAGACTTTGCCAGCTGGTGGAGCAGGCTACCAATCATAATGATTTAAAAAATAGAAATGATTTAAATGATTTTAAAATGGAAATTGTTTGATTATCATTCTAGGTATTGGAACCAAGGAGACTCGGGTACAAAAAGTTCACAAAGAAAGTAATCAGTCAAATTCAGACAAAGGGAAAGGTCCATGTGGAAAGAACATATTAGCAAAAAAGCAGTTTTTAAACTTACATGCCTAATTATAAATAACAAGATTTGAATTTCTAGAAGCTCAGAATCTTAGAACTGGAAGGGACCTTAAAAATTATGTTTTGCACTAATCAAAAACAGACTCACAAATATAGTGGACAGTTGGGTGACAGACAGAGGAGGGGTTAGAAGGCTGGGAGAATGGGGTGAAGGGTCAAAGTACAAATTGGTAGTTGATAGTTGGTCACAGGGATGGGGAGCACGGCAGAAGAGATACAGTTAGCATGAATATGATGGCTAAGTGGAGGGCCAAAAGAGGGAGGGAGCAATTGGGGGGATTGTTTTATGAACTATATAGATGTCTAACCAATGTACTATATACTTGAAACTAATTTAAATAAATAAATTTTTTTAAAATTAAAAAAATTTTTTAAAATGCCGATGACAGGGGTGGGGATTATGTTTTGCAACTCTCTCCATTTTATAGCTTAGAGAAACTAATTGATTTGCCCCAAATCTCACAATGAAATAGTCTCTAGATCCTCCGGCTCCTAGTCCTCTCCTCTGATTCATTGTAGTCTAATCTGTTGGGCATCTGAGGGTAGCAAACATCGAGGCTCTTTTAGCCTATCTTCTTTTACTAGTAGGAAATGTTTGCTTACCAACCCCCTCCACCCCCAACCCCCAACCCCAGACCTGAGAAACGAAAGTCCTTGAATCTTCCTCATGGTTGCTTTTGTCCAGAGCACCAAGAAGTCTGGGCCTTGGGCTCTTAGCCGCAGAAGGTCTAGTATTTAGACTTCTGGATTCTCCTCTGGTGCCATTGTCCTTGCTATCATTTTAGGTTCCTTGAACAAATTATTCCTCAGAAACCTGAAGAAGAAGAAAAATTCATTAAAACCTGAAGAAGAAAAAAAATTCATATATTTTAGTGCAGTAGATATCTAAGCAGGTAAATACCTGTGGTAGTAAGCCATGTAGTGAAAAAAAAGATTAGTTTTGTTAAAGTATGTGTGTCTGGTAGCCCCGTGGTCTTTTAGAAATATTTGCAATTTTAAAGGAGGATGATACTTAAACACATCTCTCTTTGGTATTATTTTAAAAGTAAAGTAAACATTTCAAACAATGGAAAGAGATTTATGTGTGCACTGGGTAAATCACCCTTGCCTGGGACACATTCAAGTCCCCTAGGCTATTTCCGCTTTTCATAATCTCTTCCTGGATTTGTTAACCCATGAGCCCAAAGCTTTTTCCTTGATGATTGTCATTGGCTATGAAGGTGTATTCTGCTTAAGTAAATATGGCCATTTGGAAGGATAGGTCATTTATAAATTATGAACTTGTAAGTACAGATCTGTCTATATTTGTTGATTGTGTTAAGAGAAAAGGAATGAGAGAATAAAAAAGTTTTTTTGCTTCAGCCTGGTCTGGAATTTCAGGGAAATAAACACTGGGATTATCCAAAACCAGATCCATTGTTAAAAGTTCATGCCATCATTTTGACATTTAGTTCAGACTTTCTCTTTGTAAATCCCTCTTCGCTTTACCAGTTCTGATCTCAGAGCTCAAACTCTTTCAAAACCATAGCAATTCTTAGTGAGTGATTGATCTGTATTATGTATCCAGCCATCACGGGGATCTTGGGATGTTGCTTGTATAAACTGTAATCTGATCTGATGCTGTGCATTTAGTTACAGTCTTTCATAGACCTATTGGTGATACTCAATCCTCCTGGATTTGGGAATAGGGCTTATCTGATACCTTCAGGGGAAAAAAATCCATTCATTTTTCTCTCTTCCCCACTTAAATAACTCAACACATCTGGTAACACTGTAGGATCATTGTCCTTCCAGTTCCTCTGCAGCTCATATTGCTACAATATTTCTTAAGTATTTGGTTACTAAAGGGCAATGTGATTTAAAAAAAAAAAAAAAAAAGACTTTGTATAGGTCTTACAAATTAACCCATTTGCAGAGCTAGAAAAAATGTGTTTAATCAGTAAAATTTCCATATCAGCAGCCTTGCGTGTATTATGCAGTATGAATGTAAATATAAATTTGAAGATAAATGCTCATGTGTTAAAATCTTAAAGCAAGTCTTTCTACAAATTAATGTAATTTGCCTCTAAAAAAATGTTTATTAAATCCAGGGTACCTGAAATTGAAGTATCTTGTTGTTTGGGTCTGTATCCTGTGGCTTAATAATGTCTTCAATTACAAGAATGATAAAAGCTGAAACAAAATCCTTTGATTCAATCAGAACTGAGCTAAATTTTAGGAAGCAAGAAGTAGGAATCAGATATAGGACTGCATAATATTGGAAGCTAAATATACAAGATAGTAAAACTTCATAAGAAGTGGATGGGGTTGCCTTGAGGAATTCTTGTTTGAAATGGCTGCATTGAACATTATAATAAATAGCACTGTTTTATCCTTTTGAATTACGACGGTTTATATAAACAACTCTAAATTGTACAGTAGTTCCAAAGAGATCATTTAGTGTTTTCTGCTTGTTTTACATTCTGGAACAGGTTCAAAGCTTCCAATTTTGCTTGATTTTTTTAATAGCCTGAGCTTTGAAAGTAATACAGGTTTGATGAATACAATTTCAATATTGTGTTTCTGTAAAAATTTTAAGGTATGAAAATAAGGTATGTTTGACCCAGGATCCCTATACAGAATATATCCACAGTGCATTTAAAGTACAACTGAGTGAACACATTTGAAAGGTTAACCAATCTTTTGCTTTTGCTTTTCTTTCTATATTAAGTATGAAAATTAGCATTGTAATGGCTCCCAGAATGGGGAAATTTAAAAAGTATCCGCCTGACAGAAATAAACATACAGAAAATAAATTGGGTTAAGATTTAATTAGTTATCTGAAATATAAGCTTATGTTCAAAATGGCTATTACTGGATTTTCATGTCTATTGGTTAAATGCTATGCTTATAAGATTTTTTTTCTCTTTGCTTAAATTATGACTGAAAAAAATTGGATCATAGCTCTTAATATCCAGGTGGGCAATGCCATTTGCCAGAATCTTCGCATATAACCCCATTTTTCTTTTTTCCTATCAGACATAAATATTGCCTAGCTACTAAGCCTTCTGAGGCATTCTGAGGTAAAAATAGGGATAAATTTTTGAAATTGTTTAATTTTTTATCTTGCATTTTAGGTTGTGGAACTTTTAGCAAGTGCCCTTATGGACTTGGTACAAGGAGTATATCATGAAAATTCTACTTCAGCAAAGGTAAGGAATTGGTAGTCATTATAAAATGTTAGGTTAAAAACCCTCATGGCAAAACTAGGATTGACGAGTGAAAATGTCATTTTTGTTTTGTGTTTAAATTGCACATGACATTTTTTTTAGATTAGTGTTTTGGCTACAAATTCATAGCCATACGCTTAGTACATAGCAGATTTAGCCAATTAAAACAACCTCTTATCCTTTAGCTGGATTCACAGTCTGTTCAATCTGCAGCAGCCCAGTAGACACCAGGATTTTGCTGGCTGACAGGTAGTGCTGTCAGAATACAAGCAGGATGGAGGAACAGCTCGTGCTGAGATGACTGGGCCTAGCATTTCCCCAGAGGAAGAGGCTTTCCATGTCACAGAGGAGTAGACATGATTTCAAGAAGATGACTTTGGGGGTGTGAGAGAGGAATATCTGTTATATCCAAGATCCAGAATTTACTGCATTATTAAATTTTCTGTGATAAAATATAGGATGGTTGCACAGTTGGATTATTTTGATAAATTTTCTAGATCTAGGATTAAGATTTTTTGACTCATTTAGCAGGACATCTCAAGAAGGGTTTGGTTTTATTTTCTTAAAATGCAGTTACTTCATTTCAGTAGGATATTGAAGCAATTGCTTCATTGACCACCACCATCATTTAACATGGTATGTACTATTATAAAGGATTCCTGTCTTAGTGTTTCATTATTCTAACTTCTTTAGCTTCTATATTAGCAAAACTTCAGTCAATGCAAATTAGAAAAAATATGCATTTATTGCACATCTTAAGCTTTTTGACATTTCCACTTGAAAAAAGAAAGATAAGTTTTACTGGAAGTGAAACATAGGCCATGAGTAACTTGGATAAGAAATTTAAAAGTATAACCCAAGGACTCTGGATGTTTCAGAGAGTGGTGAGTGAAATGTGAAGAACTGTACCTTGAGCTTCTGCTAATTCTTGGTTTAGGGAACTGCAGTTCCCAGCAGGCATATCTAACTTCACCTAAGCAGCATAATGCTATGCGGAGACCCAGCAGGATATATGACCACAGTGGTCCCCCTCTGCTGTATTTTTTCAAAAACATACCATAGTTCACCACAGCTCAGGGTTAACTAGCAGATTGTAAAATGGAGGACTCCAGTCTAGTTCCACTCATAGATAGTCATCCTGTGCATAATATGATAAAGATGGTGATAACTAAGCAAAAAACACTGTGGTAAGTATTCACCTATGTTTTTTCACTTAATCTTCACAGAAATCCTACTAGCAGATGCTACTTCTCTCCCCATTTTACATATGTGAGAATTAAGATTTAGAAAAGATTAAGTAATCTAAGGCCATGACACTGAACAATCCTGTCTGATCTCAGAAGCTAAGCAGGGTCAGGCCTGGTTAGTACTTGGATGGGAGACCACCTAGGAAGACCAGGTGCTGTAGGCATAAAAAATAAAAAATAAAAGATTGTAAACTGATAAGGTCCTTGCAATCTGTGAGGTCAACCAAGGGTTGCCTCGCCTAAAAAAAAAAAAAAAAGAAAAAAAAGAAAAGATTAAATAATTTGCCCATGGTCATACAACTTGTTATTTGACATTTGAACTCCAGAGCTCAGGTTCTTAACCTCTCTCATTCTACTGCCTCTACGCCTTAATGAAACCTGATTTGCTAGCATCCATCTGTCACACCTGAGGTCCCACCATAGATGATGATTGCAGTGACCTCTTCTGGTCATTGAGGCATTGTTTTTCCCTGGGATGTTTTCAAGGTGTTCGACTTAGTTTTATGTAAAATATTAATATTTTACAATTAAATATATGTTAATTTTTAAGTGAAAATATTATTGGTTTTAAGATTATTGATTTATCCGTCTTTACTATTTGTCCACTATACTTAGCCCAGTTCATTAATAATGTTGTGAACATTTGTTAAGTACTTTCTATATGTCAGGAAGACCTAATAGCAACAACAATAATAAATGCTTAGATAGCACTTTACTGCTTGTACTTTCATTCTACAGAATAACTTATACTGGCATACCCATTTTATAGAGGTAAAGCCTAAAATTCAGAGATGACAAATGGCAGGAATCATAGTGTTGATAATGCATGTTTAACTGACATGATCTGAACCCAGGTTTTTTGACTCCAAGTCCCATATAGTCTCTTTCTTCCTGGGAAAGAGGAAAGAGGAAGCAAAAAAGTCCTTGAAGGATTAGTGATCAAATGTGAGTGAACCAAACAGCAATTGCTGACTGTGACTAATAAGTTTTACTCAAAATAATCTGTAGCGATGCTTTGTTCATCTGCCCTCTTTTCCCACTATCGACCCAAACATAGTCCCTTAAAGCACTAGAGACCTTTTCTAAGTAGTTACATTTCTGAATATAGCCCAAATATTTAAATAGCCTATCTTTTTTGTTTTTTTATGATGGAAGCAGAAATGCATATTTGAACTGAAGTAGTAGAAGTGCTTCTCGATATCTCCATTTGCGCCCCAGGTCCAATTTAGGTTAACCACATTTCCCTTCCCAGCCAGAAAAATTCTGGCCACCTCCCTGCCCCCACCCCGAGTGTACTAGCCATTGGAATGGCTATTCGGAATTTGTTTTTTCTAACTTGGCTCAGGAATCACTTCAGAGGCAAAGAGAGACTGCCCCACATGAAGTGCCTTCAAGGTTTTCATGTTCTGGCACAACTGGGAAGCCACCACAAGTGGAGGTCATGTGGGAAGTGAGTTGCATAGCCTCCCTAGCCTTGGGCCAATTCAGTACACAAAAGAACTGCTTTGTAATTTAAAATAAACTGCAAACCATTTCATCTCTCTAGGGATAAGAGGATACAACAGCAGTCTCTTTTCTATATGGCAACTTAATGCAGTGATGGGGTAGTTCAAAAAAGGTTTCTGTGGAGTAGTGTCTGTGTAATGAGGGTAAGTGCATTAAAGCAAATCGAGGGGAATTGGAACTGAATACTTTTGAAATCACCTTTTCCAGAAGAATTTGTGGAATAACTACGTAATCTCGGCTTAAAACTATGAAAGTTTATGTGACATGTTAGTAATACTTAACGAATTGTAGGTAGATTGTGATCATGTAAACTTTCAAAGTAATTTAGGAAATTTATCCTTTGTTCTATATTTTGAAAAATAACATTTTTATTTTTACATTTTGTAGTTTGTGAACCATTTCTTCCTTATAATAAAAATTAATCACTGTGCTTTCTTTAATGTTTATAATATCTCCCCTCCCTCTGCTGTTCTTTTTGTTAACTAATTGAAAAAGAAGCATATTAAATAGAAAAATTATATTTTAAATGGTCATTTACCAGTATAAGAATTCCCCAGTCAAGCTCTGCCTTGTACTTTGTACTCATGTTACTCACTATACACATTAAATATTTAACATTTTAGCAAAAAATGTTGAATCCACAGACTTTTATATTTAAAATCATTTTTTAGTTCAAGGCTCTAATCTCCATCTACAAATAGTGATTCTCAAATTTATATCTCTGACTCAGATCTTCGATTTCCAGCCTCTTATTTGACATCCCTACTTTTATGTCTTGAATATTTTCAAGCTCAGCAATTTTAAAGCCCATTTCATGATCACTCTGCACTGGTCTTCTTAAATAAATAATCTGTTCAATATAATTATCTTATTATTATAACTTATTTTCTAATTATAAAAGTAATACATGTTAAATAAAAATTAAAAACATATAAAAATGTCAAGAGGAAAATAAAAATTATTTCATATAAACCATCCCCAGAAATGAATCATGATTATATTTTAGTGTATTTCCTTCTAAATTTCATTCTGCATTTCTTTCATTTTTGAGTTATTTTTATATATTATTATTTATATAATTTTTTGCCCTTCTTTACTCCTCAGGATAATCATTTTGAGCTTCCAAAATATAATTATAATTTACTGAATCATTCCACAATTTTTGGACACTTACCTTGTTTACTTTTTTTTTTACTAATTTAAACAATATTGTGATGAACATCTTATGTATAAAAAATTCTGAAAGTAAGAGTCTCAAATCAAAAAATAAGAATATTTTTAATATTCTTCTATGCAGACAAGGCTTTTACTATCCTTAGAAAAGACTGCTTGTCAGGTTGGCCCTTGGCTGGCATCTGAGAACTTGGATTTTAGGAGTGTTTCCACCATTCTCTAACTGATAAGAGCAGCTCACTGTACCTAAACTGTTTCTTCAAACAATGTGGTTTATGCTGAACACTTGTTTTCTTTTGGGAGTCTAGAATTTTGGTACATGCTAGGCAGAGGATGCCTATGTGACCAACCCCAGCAAAAGCTCTGAGCACCAAGCTCCAGTGAATTACCCTGGAAGACCATATTTCATATGCGTTATCACATACTTTAATTCACACGTGTGAATTCTTGGAAGAATTAAGTACATCCTATGTGACTCTGTTGCAGAAAAATCAGACCCGCGAGAAACCAAGCACCACTCGGAGAGTTAGAGAACTCGGGTTTATTATGCCAGCGGTCCCAGAAGAGCTAGCGCTCTGAAGATCTGGGCCCTGAGCTCAGGGGTAACCTTACTTTTATAGGGCTTAACAAGCAAAAGCAATACATCTGTTATGTAGACAGAACAAGCAAAAGAGAGGGTGAGTCTTCAGTTGATCTCGAGGTCACCCTGCCCTTCGGCCTATGTGGCAAGCATGTCTGCAGAAGCTGAACAAAGAGCTGATTACAAGGTTAGCCATTTGAGTAGAAAATTCCTCTTCAGTTCCACTAGTAGAGGAAAGACTCTTGGAAACTTGTACCAGGTTTCCTCCAGACTTCCTCTCATATACCTTTTCCTTTGCTGGTTTTGCTTTGTCTCCTTTTGCTGTAATAAACCAGAGATGCGAGTCCAACCATATGCTGAGTCCTGTTGAGTAATCCTAACAAATCATCAAACCTGGGAGTGGTCTTCGGGACTCCAACATCCTCTTTTTCTGATTCTTTTTATTTATTTCCCTCCTGTTTCCCCCTTGTGAATCTAATCAAGGTCCTCTGCAAGGAAAGTGTCTTCAACTCATGTTTCGTTGAAATGGGAAACAGCACACCTTTTCCCTATCCTCAGAGGTTCTGCTCAAGTTAGAACATGAAAGGAAAATGAGAGATTTTTAAAGAGAATCCAGTTTTCTTAGAAAATACCTGGTTTTAACAGAGGCACTGAAACTGTAAAGATTCATTCTGCTTTTTCCAAGCACGCAGTATATTTTCAGTAGATTATTCTCTTATGATGAATATTATTATGTTTTTGTGAGGCAAGATAACTTCTGTTCATCATTTTATCTTTATGCTTCTCTTTCTTTGGCTCTCAGTCAGCTTTCAAGTAAAATATAAAAAATAAGACAATTCAGTCCACCAGGAAGTTGTATCTCTTAACTGCAAAGCTCTCTGCCATCTAAAATATTAAAACATGAGCAGGATGGGTTTTGCCCATTGAGAAACATAACAAGAGGAAAATGTGAACAGTCACATCTGCTTGGGAAAATCATAAAAGATAGTAAGGAGATTATGATACTTGAGAGGGACATTTAAAGATGGGAAGGATATCCACTGATGGAGAAGGATGGCATTCCAGGCAGAGGAAATAGCATTATCAAAAGTAGGGAAGCATATTTAAGATCAGGGCTTCCTCCATGTAAGAATAAAAGAATAGTGAGAAGACTAAAAAGATAGGTTTTATCACATGTGTGAAGACTTATAATGTGAGAATGTAACGCTAATACCATATTTGGTCATTGAGATAAGAGTGAGAGTGAAGATTTTTAAACAAAGGAATTATCTGATCAGATTAACCTTTGGGAAAGTTAATTCAGCAGTCATTTACAGGAGATTGAAGGGAAATGAGGACAGTTGGGAAGCCAATATAATAATGAAGGCCACGGGTGCTCTCCTCCCACTTCAACATGGTTGGCACCTTCTTGACATTCATATCACTACATCAATATCACCTTCTCAGAAAGAACCCTCTACCCAATCTGAAGTAGCTACCTTACTTAATTCTCTTTTTTAAAATCACAGTTGTCATCATCTGATTTTTTTTTCTTATTGTTTATTTTCAGCCTCCTTCTACAAGAATATGAGCTACATACAAGGAGGGATTTTGTTTACCATCATATTACTAATACCAGAACAGTGCCTAGCACATGAGTAGTAGCCTAAAAATATTTATTAAATTAATGATATAGAGAGGCCTAGAATGCTTGGAGTAGAAGATCTTCTCTCATTTTTTTAGACAGCTTTATTGATGTACAACAAACTGCAGTTATTTAAAGTGCACAATTTGCTATGTTTTGATACATGTGTGCCCCAATGCACTATCATAACAATCAAGATAATAAACATATCCATCGCTCCCAAAGAGGATGCTTGCCTTAAAGTTCTAAAGCTCTGCTTTAGACACATTAATCTTTAGGATTATTTTGTTATCTTTAGGATAATTATATTATCTTGATGATTCTTCTTTTTATCATTAACTGACCTTTTTTTATCTTTGGTCATATTCTTTATATTTTTTTCTCTTATATCTACTTTATCTAATATTAATATAACCACTCCAACTTTCCTTTGGTTAACATTATCATGGCATATTTTTTTCCATCCTTTTTCCTTTTTTATATTTAAAGTGGGCTTCTTGCATGCAGCATTTCTATGTAGGATCTTGGTTTTTTTGGTCCAACCTTCACCTTTTACTTTGTGCACTTAGATCATATACATTTGATGTATGTAGATATGGTTGAGTTTAACTCTGCCATGTTGTTATTTGTTTTCTGTTTGTCCTATTTGTTCTTTCTTCCCTTTTCTTTTTTGTCTGCCTTCTCTTATTTTTATGATGCCATTTTGTCTCCTTTTACTTATTAATTGTAATTCTTTGATACATTTTTAGTGGTTGCTTTTGCATTAATAATATAAATCTTTAGCTTAAAATAGTTTACTTTCAAGTAACAGATATCCCCTGCTATTCAAAAATAGAGCATTCCTATGAAAATTTTAATGAGCCAAAATGTAATAAAGTAAAGAAGCAATTACCATTAATTTATATGAAAAGTATGTTGAGTGTTCCCAGATCCAACAAATAACCTACCAAACCATACCAAATGACTGATAAATAAAATAACAGTAACATAGAATAAAAGTAGGGATGATATGATAAATATACAGCCTGTATAAAGTAGAAAATAATGTATGTACAATGTAGTTTTACTTACCAGAATCAGGAAGACAGGGAGCACACTGGAAGGCTAAAAGGTAATGATGATGGTATGTTAGACTGAGTCATCTGAGGTTGGGGTGCTGGGAGGTACAGGAGACTGGGAAGTACAGGAAAGAGAGGAAGAGGGTTATCCATCTCATCGTCATCTGAATTCTTGAGGACAGGCAGGTCACCAACATGTTATTTTGTGTCTGCCTGCCTCAGAGTTGAACGTCGAAGTTCGTTGTCTGCAGTGGCTGATGTGGAAATCTTAAAACAACAGTGTGCCTGGCCGCTTAGCCTCAGTCATTTTCTTATCATATAGTTCTTTCTAGGCATCCAAAACATCCTGCAAACCTGCCCTAAATCTACTTGCCTTTTCAAAATTAAAGTCATACTTTTCTGTAATCATTGCAGCGTTGGCAATTGGAAAATCTCATTCAAGTGCTTCATGTTTAGCTCCTGGACAACTTAACTTTTGAGCCATTCACTATTCTGTTCAGTTTCAATTTGTATTTTTTTCCTCTTGCAATTGCCTCAGCTCATCATCTGTCAGTTCTTGGTCATGGGATGCCAAAATTTCTTCAAAATCATCTTCATTAACTCCACAAATCCAGCCCCCTTAGCCAAAGTTATTATTACTATATTTATTATTATTAGTCAAAGCCTGTAAAATATTCACTGCTTTGAGACACAGTTTTCTCCAAACCCCATTTCTCATTTAGACTTAGCCCATCGAGAGCATCAGGGTTAGCGATTACATGATTACAACAATGAGAAATTTAACAGCAACAGCACAACACTACACTCGGTAATGCCACGTGGAAGAGCAGCAGTTACAGTCAGAAGGCACCTATCATCAAGATTTTTTTCTCTACAGTATTTTTCAACAAAAGGACTAACATATCTGCTTATATACTCTGAAAAAAATGACTTGGATATTCTAACTGTTTGGATGTGAACAAAATACAACAGGAGTGTGTTCTTATCAGTGCCTTTAAATGCCCTTAGATTTTCAGTAAACTAGTAGATGCTGAAGGAAAGTATCATCAGTGGTGTTAACAGTAAGCATTAGGGTAAACCCGTCCTTCGATGCTTTGGTTCTCTTAGCCTGCTTTTCGTCTATCAAAATAAATGTCATGCTCTGAAGTTTTTTCAATAAGTTATAGTTTCATCATGATTAAACACTTGTTTATACAAATAACCACCTTCTGTAATTATTTTCTTTCGTTCTTCTGGGAACTTCTTGGCAGCTTATTAACAGCTGAAGCACTCTTTCTAGTAACCTATGAAGATGCCCCCATGTCAAAAACCAATCAAACCACACAGGGCTACCTTTAAATTCCAGTTTTGCAACACTTTCATCATCATCATCCAGTGCTTTCTGTTTCCGCTTAATTAAAAGGCTGACCAATTTCTCCTTACGTATAAAATAACTTACCAGAACACCCTGCTTTTTACACCCATTAGTCCTTTCAAGCAACAGACTTTCCATTTTATGCATTACTGTGTACCAGCTAAAAGAGATCACTTTGCTATTAGCAGAACCAATAGTAACTTTGGAAGCTTTCAAGATTCTCTCTGCATGTAAGTGGTGTGAATAGTGGACACACACAAGTTCAACACATGTACAATGTTTTTATTTTATTCACTATGATTGAAACACTTAATTACACACAGTTTTGCCCTGAGGGTAACATAAGTAAGAGCTTTCTCAGGCTTTTCAGATACCTCAGGACACATCTTACTAATGGATACACAAAATTAATCAAAATAAAGCACAGATGCTCACAAACACAGTTCAAAACTATGGCAACTTGATGCTGAGATGCTGAGTATAGTTCCCAGGAAAGGAGCTTAGTGGTGCCACTCTTGCTGCTCGGGGTGTGTA
>NW_011888839.1:819382-837407 GCF_000151845.1 Pteropus vampyrus
AATTGCCTCAGCTCATCATCTGTCAGTTCTTGGTCATGGGATGCCAAAATTTCTTCAAAATCATCTTCATTAACTCCACAAATCCAGCCCCCTTAGCCAAAGTTACTATTACTATATTTATTATTATTAGTCAAAGCCTGTAAAATATTCACTGCTTTGAGACACAGTTTTCTCCAAACCCCATTTCTCATTTAGACTTAGCCCATCGAGAGCATCAGGGTTAGCGATTACATGATTACAACAATGAGAAATTTAACAGCAACAGCACAACACTACACTCGGTAATGCCACGTGGAAGAGCAGCAGTTACAGTCAGAAGGCACCTATCATCAAGATTTTTTTCTCTACAGTATTTTTCAACAAAAGGACTAACATATCTGCTTATATACTCTGAAAAAAATGACTTGGATATTCTAACTGTTTGGATGTGAACAAAATACAACAGGAGTGTGTTCTTATCAGTGCCTTTAAATGCCCTTAGATTTTCAGTAAACTAGTAGATGCTGAAGGAAAGTATCATCAGTGGTGTTAACAGTAAGCATTAGGGTAAACCCGTCCTTCGATGCTTTGGTTCTCTTAGCCTGCTTTTCGTCTATCAAAATAAATGTCATGCTCTGAAGTTTTTTCAATAAGTTATAGTTTCATCATGATTAAACACTTGTTTATACAAATAACCACCTTCTGTAATTATTTTCTTTCGTTCTTCTGGGAACTTCTTGGCAGCTTATTAACAGCTGAAGCACTCTTTCTAGTAACCTATGAAGATGCCCCCATGTCAAAAACCAATCAAACCACACAGGGCTACCTTTAAATTCCAGTTTTGCAACACTTTCATCATCATCATCCAGTGCTTTCTGTTTCCGCTTAATTAAAAGGCTGACCAATTTCTCCTTACGTATAAAATAACTTACCAGAACACCCTGCTTTTTACACCCATTAGTCCTTTCAAGCAACAGACTTTCCATTTTATGCATTACTGTGTACCAGCTAAAAGAGATCACTTTGCTATTAGCAGAACCAATAGTAACTTTGGAAGCTTTCAAGATTCTCTCTGCATGTAAGTGGTGTGAATAGTGGACACACACAAGTTCAACACATGTACAATGTTTTTATTTTATTCACTATGATTGAAACACTTAATTACACACAGTTTTGCCCTGAGGGTAACATAAGTAAGAGCTTTCTCAGGCTTTTCAGATACCTCAGGACACATCTTACTAATGGATACACAAAATTAATCAAAATAAAGCACAGATGCTCACAAACACAGTTCAAAACTATGGCAACTTGATGCTGAGATGCTGAGTATAGTTCCCAGGAAAGGAGCTTAGTGGTGCCACTCTTGCTGCTCGGGGTGTGTACTTCCTCTGTAATAGCTCACTGCAAGACAAATGCTAAACACTCTTATACTTACATAAAAATTCTCTTCAGATTTCTTTTGATTGGCAAAAACAGGTACTAATGTAGGTCTTTTATAAAAGCAAAGTGGTGTAACAGGAACTTTTGAAAAGTGGGAGATAATTATATATTATAAATCCCATAATACATTGTTATTATTTTTGCTTTAAACATTCAGTTATATTTTTAATTTTTGCTTTAAACATTCAGTTATATTTTTAAAGGGATTTACTTTTTTTTAAAGTTTTTTATATTTACCCACGTAGTTAACTTCTTCAATGCCTTTCATTTCTTTGTGTCAATCCAGATTTCCATGTGGTATTATTTTCCTTCTTTCTGAAAGACTTCTTTTAACATTACTCACAGTAAAGGTCTACTGGTAATTAATTCTTTCAGCTTTTGTGTGTCTGAAAGAATCTTTATTTTAACCTTGTTTTTGAAAGATATGTTCACTGGATATGGAATTCAAGATTGACATTTTTTTTTTTTCAGTGTTTTAAAGCTCTTGCTTCATTGTCTTCTTACTTACATTGTTTCCAACGGGAAAGCTTCTGTCATCCGTATCTTTATTCTTCTGTACATAATGTGTCTAAATTTCTCTTGCTGTTTTTATGACTTTCTCTTTACCACTGGTTTTGAACAGTTAGATTATTATGTGCCTTGGTGTCATTTTTTTCATGATTCTTGTGATTTTGGGTCATTTCTTCAAATATTTTTGGTGATTTTGGAAAAATTTTGGTCATTTCTTGAAATATTTTTTCTGTCTTCCCTCCTCTTGCCTCTCTCACAGGGACTACAATTACATGTGTAATAGGCTGTTTGAAGTTATTTCAGAACCCACTGATGCTGCATTCTTTTCTTTTATTTTCCAGTATTTTTCTCTTTGCATTTCATTTTGGATAATTTCTGTTGGTTTGCATTCAGATTCATCAATTTATATCTTCTATGTTTCTACTTAACATGCTCCATGTTCTAGTTCCTAGGCCATATGGAATAAGTTATGAAAACTTTTAATATCCCTATCTACTAATTATAGCAATCTGTGTCATTTCTGAGTTGATTTCAATTAACCACTTTTTCTCATTATGTGTTGTATTTTCCTGCCCCCCCCCTTTTTTTTTTTTTTTTTTTGCATGCCTGGTTGTTTTTGATTGGATACCAGACACTGAATTTTATTTTGCTGGATGCTAGGTATTTTTGTATCTCTATAAATATTCTTGAGCTTTCTTCTGGAATGCAGTTAAGTTTCTAGATACAGTTTGATTCTTTTAGGCCTTACTTTTAAGTTTTGTTAGTCAGGACCAGAGTAGCATTTAGTCTAGGGCTAATTTTCCCCACTGCTAAGGCAGTTTTTCCACTCTGAGTGGTGAGAACAAGAACTGTTCCCAGCCCTGTGTGAGCTATAGGAATTGTTCTCTCTACACTTTCTGAATGATTCTTTCTCCAGACAATGATCATTTCTTTGCCAATACCCATGTATTGGTAACACTCAGCCGAAGACTTTAGGGAAACCCTCTGTACATCTCCAGAGCTCTCTAGGCGGATCTCTTATCTCTAGAACTCTGTTCTGTGAACTTTAGCTCCTAACTCTAACCCCTTTGGCCTCTCTAGACACCCAGGTCCATCTCTTCAACTCAAGGAGGCTATTATTCTCTACTGCGACCTACGATTCCTCCAGGCAATAAGTTGAAACAATTTTAAGACTCATTTATTTCACATCTCTCAGAGACCACTGTCCTTTGTTGCCAAATGTCAAATGTCTTAAAAGCTCTTGTTTCATATGTTTTGTCAAGTGTTTTGGTTGTTTCAGGTAGGAAAGTAAATCCAATCCTGTCGCTCCATCTTGCTGGAAGTGCCAGTCCTCGTGATTTTTTAAAAAATAACAAATATAAAAATTTCCCCCTATAAGTTTTCTGGTGACTTTGTGTTGCTGGTACCTTAAGTGTTTATTTTAATATGTCTATCGGGTACTTCAGGCATGAGAATAAGAAATCAGAAATGGCACCAATGTTTTGCACCTGGCTGACCAGAAAAAAAAATTATGATAGATTTGGCATAAAAGAGGGTTCTTTATAGAGAGAAGTGGATGAGTTTAGTTGACATCAGATTAATGTTAAGGAGCTGACATACTCTCCAGATAAAAAAGTCAAGAACTCCAGATAGGTAATGTGGGAGTTACTCTTTGTAGACTGATAGGTAAATGAATTTTGGTAGACAAATAAACAAAAAAGTTTACAAGAATAAAAATAGAATAGAGTATATGGAAAGGAAGTTGAAATGGTCATCAGTACTACCAGGATGTGCTATAAGTGGACTTGAATCCTACAGTTTCTTCCCAATTAGGACTAAAAGAGAAATATGCTGTGTTCTAATTTTCTCATTGTTGGATGACTAATGCTACAGACAATTTTCGTATAGAAATTTTTTTCTAAAATTAAACAAATAGGAATATATGTGATGAGCCCTCAGGTAATGGATATTGGCAAATATAGTGAATAGTACCTTTGACATAAAATTACAAACAGCCGATTCTCCCAGCATCTACTCAGAAATCAACAAATATGTAGTAATTCATATCTCAGTGAAGATATTTCTTTTGATGGAAAATTAAAAGAGTAAGATTCTATCTCCTGATACTTTAACATAATAAAGAGATTGAATTTAGAAAATCTAGATGAAGTCTTTCTCATTGGATTCTGGTTGAATTCTTTGTTATCATGAATCCTAAAATAGCCATAGCGCTATATTAGGCAATTTTAATAAAGTTATTAGGAAACTTGTATTGAAATGCCTTTGTGTATACAGTAGACACACCGACAGCTACTGGAGTATTCAAAACAAAACTACAACAAAAAACACGGACCTGCCCTCAAGGATCTGATGATATATATAGTTCAGAGGGAAAACATGCCCATGAAACTGCTGGAAAGTGATTTACCCTAAAGCCACATGTAAAAGTGTATGGTACAGGCTAAATTTGTAGGAAATAGGGCAGCATTAAGAATTAACAGTGGTTCATGGGAAACTTCTTGAATGAGATAATTTTCTTTTATGTTGAATCTTAGAAGGTATAGGAGAAGCAAATTAGGAAAAGCTGAGGTTTGTTGGGATCAGGAAGTTGTATGAGAATTATCTAGGAAGGCAGATTTGTTTATTCATTTATTTAGCATGCCTTTTGAGAATCTACTATGTGCCATACACTAGCAATACAAGTGCTCAGTGAATAAGACATCTTTGCTCTCATGGAGCTTACATTTTAGTGGAGAGACCAAATATAAACAATCAAATAAATGAACAAGAGAAATAACTGATAGTGATAGTGCACAGCAAAGAACTAAATAGGGAGAAGTGATAGTGAAGGACTGAGGGATTTACTTTAGAATGGATGTTCATAGAAGTCCTCTGAGGAGGTATCTTTTAAGCTGAGATCTGAATGACAGAAAGCTAGCTATGTGTACAGAGGGAAAAGCATTCCAAGAAGAGGAGGCAACTCAGACAAAGGCCAAAGGGCAGAACCAGCTTAATATACCCAAGGAATGGAAAGAAAGCCTCCCTAGCTAGAACACAGTGGATAAACAGAGGAGTGATTGGAAGTAAGTTCAGAGAGGCAGACAGGTGTTAAGAAAATATGAATGGCCCAAACATGAAGGTGCTTTGGACACAGGTTCAACTAAAACTAAGGAAAGAAACTTAACATTTTGTTTTAGGGTTACTTAGTTATTCCTCTAGGCCTGTTCAGCATTCAACAAATGTTATTGAGTACCTACTATGTGCTAGCAACTGTGCCAGACAAATCAAGTACATGTGTATTGAGAGCTGAGATGGAGAAAAAGTGTTCTTCGGAACTGGAGCACAGAGTCCTTGCTAGGAAAGGGTGACAATTTTAAAAAGGACCAGTGAATCAGTGGGTAGAGCTTGAACATTTGTTTTGAAGAGTTTGGATTTAAAATAGTAACAGAAGGAAAGCCTTATAGGATCTTATACAATGAGGAGATCTTTGATAAAGATTATTGTCGAAGCTGTGAATAGAATAAATTGGAAGCCAGAGAAATTAGAAGCAGAGAGACCAGCTGGAAGAGTGTTGGAATAACATAGGTATGAAGCAACAGACAAGATTGTTGGCAGTGGAAACAAGTTTAAGGCAAGGGCCCAGAAGTTTAGCAGGTATGTTGTCTCTCAACTTATTAAGTGATTTACAATTTATATTTCCTGCTTTATTACTCTCTCACTGTGTATTTTGTGGAATTGAGTCAATGTTCACCATCTTTAACCTGTTCTTTACATATCACAGTCTTATTTGGTTCTAAGTATGCTTTGATCAGCATTTTTCCGTAGAATTTATTGCATTGCACAAGAATGTTTTTTAAAGTAGTAGACAATAATTAGAAATATAGGGTATTTGTATGGGTTCATTTCAGTCTCTGTCTGCAGAATATAGCATTTCTAGTCTTTCATGAGAGGCCCCAAGCTGGAATCACTCAGCTGAGCCATTGCTAAATTCTGGCCCATGGAAATTGTGAGATATAGTAAGTGTTTATGATTGTTTTAAGCCACTAAGTTTGGAGTAATTCATAGATAACTAATATACATATCCATGTCTTTTGCCATGTAACTGATGGCCTGCCTTGAGAGCTAAGATAGAGACCAAGTTATTGTCAGAACTGAAGCAAAGGGCCTTGCTAGGAAAGATTTTAAAAAGGACCAATGAACCAGTGAGTGGAGTAAGGTGTACTTACTTACCTTCACCTGTGGGCTCAGCCATTTGACTTGCCTTGGCCAGTTGGAGATTCTCTTGGGCCTCTGCCATCACCATGAGAAAAACATGCCCTGCCTAGACTACTGGCCCAAGAAGGATGAGCCAACTCAGAGACATGCAGTGAGAAGCAGAGCCACCAGTCCAGATTAGCAGGATCTCAGCTGACCCGCAGACACATAAACAATAATAAATGTTGTTTGAAGCCACTGAGCTTGGGGGTGAACTGGAGTCAGGTGGAGTCAGAGAACCTATACCTAAAGGTATAGGCCAAGCCTGTCATTAGGATACAGATTTGAGGAGTTGACTGAGAGCTTCTAGCCTGAGGACCAAAGCCCTGCCTCTCAGGGCTGGGAACCACTAAGTAACTGGAAAGCCAACCCTACCCAGGCTAGAGAGAGCAAAGGTTTGTTACTTGGAGTTTCAGGAAAGCCATATCAGAGCTGTTCATGAAGCATCTACAGTGGTTTTTTGGGGATTTTCTTAAAATTTTTATAGTTTACCAATCCTCTTATGAAAAATCTACACAATCACTGTAGGTAAAGTGGCCATAGAATCTGCTCCTCCTTATTGCCTGCACCAACCTTGGGCTTTGAAGTGCCCCTGACTTTCTTCACTCTGTTCTTGTGTTTCTTTCACTATTTTTTTTTTTTTTATTGTGGTGACATCAGTCCACTATTTTCTTGAGGTCTTTTTCTTTTCGCACAGGCCATGTGTTGCAAGTCTGTGTTTGGGTTCATGAATCGTAAATCATGCCAAAGCCAGTTGTGTTGCCACCAACACAATGAGTTTTGAATCCAAATTCAAAGATAACATCCAGTGTGATCTTGTACATTTTAGCAAGTTTTTCTTAAATTTCTGTCTTAGGTACGGTTGCCTTCCCAGGATGAAGGAAATCAGTGACCATTTGTTTTCAGTGAAGTAGTTGGTTAATCATGAACTTCCTGGTTGGGATAATTACCATGTTCTTCATGATGGCAGTTGATCCTCAGGCAGCCAGAGAAGACCAAAGTGTTTTATATGGAGACATTATAGTGCGGTATGCAAACAGAAGCACACATAATGATGGAAAATCTAGGGCTTTGCTGTCTATTCCCATAAAAATGGGTGAAGGTAGCCAGGGGAGTGTGACTAGATAGAGGGAATCAGTGAGTTTGAGTTCAAAGAAGCTAATTAACCTTATCAAAGTAGAAAGGAGTTCATATTGAAAGTTTTCATTTGTAGATTAGAAATAGAAAAACTTTATTTTCCTTTCTTTGAAAAATATCTCAAATATATATATACATATATACACGTAAAAACCGTCTTAAAAAGAAACCTATATTTCAAGAGGTTTAAAACAGTGAATGTTGTTTAAAAGCATTAAGATACTTTGCGGTGTATTTCACTGGTACATTTACTCATAACCTATCCCCCACACTGTACCCAAGGCATGTATTAACAAGCTAATAAAACATGCCATGTTTTATTGTTTGCTGGGCATCTGTTCAAACTTATATCACTCACATATCAAAGACTTTAAAGATGCTGGCAGTTGTGATAATAAATACCTATAATTTTACTAACAACCTTTTTTTGTAAAGTAGACACTATCTTAGATCATTCATTGCAAATAAAAATGTTGAATTTATTCAGATTTAAACGCTATGGGGTGTAAATTTTTTTTGAAATGTATCAAGCATATAAAAGAGAGTTTATGTGACAGATACATATATATAGTTTAAATAATAATAATAACATAAAACACCTAGGTGCCCACCAACACTTTTAAGAAATAATACTTGTATGTGTTTTTTAATCCACAAAATGTTTTTATTTAAAGGGAAAAGCAACATGTATTGTGAAGTAAACATATTAGAAATCAAATATAGGAGTATTAGGCTACATATGCAAAGGTGGTAAAATGAAGGTCGATACAGATATTGAGAAAGCAGGAAAGTTATTGATGACTGAGAGCTCTTAGTACATATAATGGCCCTTTCGATTAAGTAGACCCTCAAGTGTAGAGTGGGCCTGGTTGGTGAATGCTTTTATTTGTTAAATGTTAAATAGAATTTATATGTCATTTAAAGGTACTCTAGGTCACTCACTGACAGCTGTTACAGCAAAAGATCTTAAAAGGCAGTTTATTTGCCTGAGAGATGAAACATCACTATTAAGCATGTAAATTATTTAATAGAATACCATTCTGATCGCAGGACAAGGATAAACCATGCAGAAAACAAAGCCCAAGCCTTCAACTATCTATCTATAGGCCAGTAAGTCCCAATTTATAGCTCCATCCCAGATCACTCCTGAGCTGTAGAGTTAAATATTTTGCTGCTTACTCAATATTTCTACTCTGAGGTCTCATAAGCATCTCGGCCTTAGTACATATTAAGACCAGATATATGATCTTTCCCTCTAAACTCATTCTCTTGTTCTCTGTCTTCACAAAGAGCACCACCATTCATCCAGATTCTCAAGTCAAAAACTTAGGGGTCATCCTTAATACCTCTGCCCCTGACCAGGCTTACCCCCATAGCTGCCTTACTCCATGTCCTGTATCACTACATTAGCCAGAGCATAACTGAGAGGAAGCGGAGAAAGTTGCTCTCCTGAGTATTCTCCAAAAGTAGAGTATGGTGGTTTAAAAAAAAAAAAAAGACTACAAATTTTTTAATTCTTCTCTCATGACCTCCCATCGAGTGGTGAGGATCTGTATTCCTTTCCCTTGAATTGAGTGGGATTGTGAGCGCCTCAAGCAACAGAGTATGGTAGAAGTGACACTACCTGGTTGCTCACACTCCAGAATTACCCCCTCTATCTGCTCCCTCTCAGAATTTAACCACCGTGCTGTGAGAAGCCACATGGATAGACCACAGAGAGGTGTTCCAATCATCAGTCCTAGAGGGGCCTGATTGATGTATGGGTGAATAAGCCATCTTATTGAAAGCGGGTTCCTGGTAACTCAGTTGTTCCAGTGCCAGCCCTTCGAATCATCCTCAGCTCTGCAAGTCTTTCTATCTGAGGCCCCAGACATTGTGGAGCAGAGACATGCCATTTCTTCTGTTCCCTTTCTGAATTCCCGACCCACAGAATGTGTAGGCATAACGAAATAGTGGTTGTTTTGTGCCACTAAGTTTTGAGGTGGCTTGTTATCCAGAAATAGATAACCAGAATATAAATCTTTCCAACAAATTTTAAGGTAACATTTTAATGTGATGGTTGTTAAGATCATGCTGAAAAGATGTTCAGAGGAACAGTATAAATATATTTTCAAAACATCACTGATTGAATCCTATGATTTATAAGAGGGTACTTACATTAGCCAGCTCAGGCTGCTATAAAAAATATCATAAACTGCGTGACTTAAAGAATAGAAATTTCTTTTTTCACAGTTCTAGAGGCTAGAAGTCCAAGATGAGGGCTCTGGCCAATTCACTTTCTGGTGAGAGCTCTCTTCATGGCTTGTAGATAGCCACCTTCTCACTGTGTGCTCACATGGTGGAGAGAGAGAAGAGCAAGCTCTCTGGTGTCTCTTCTAAGGACACTGATCACATCAGATCAGAGCCCCACCCTTATGACTTTATTTAACCTTATTAACTCCCTTACTCTAAAAATAAACACACTGGAGGTTGGGGCTTCAACATGTGAACTTTTCAGGGACACATATATTCATTCCATAGCCATCATCAAGAGCAGTACTTTGTTTATGCTGTCACTCCCCCACCATCGGTGGCATGACACAAGCTGCAGCCTGGTTTTACCCCTTTTGCATTGTCCTATTTGCCATCATCTCTAGCCTGAGCTACTCTAATAACCTCCTCTTTCTCCTCTCTGTATTCAATCCTCTCATCTCTAGTCTTTTTTCCACATTCCCAAGGATCTCAAAATGCTGATTTGACACGGTTGTGCCACCACTACAATACCCAGAGACATCCCCTCTCTCGTGGGATAAAGACCAATATCCTGAAGTGACCCAGAAGATCTTACACAGTTTGACCTCAATCTGTCCCTCCAGTCTTGCCTTGTACCATTCTCACCCTCACTGTCTGCATATCGGCCCCAATAGCCTTTTTCAATTCCTTAGACATGCCATTCTCCTGGCAGCCTAGAACATACTTCTTCATCTTCTTTGTGATATATCCCTTATTCATCCTTCTTATGTAAGCTCAAGTGTCACTTCCTCTGGAAAACCATCCCCAAAAGCCCAGTCTCAGTGAGGTGTTCCTTTATTATGTGCTGTCATAAAAGTACATTCATTCCCCCCATTGAAGCATCTTTTGTAATTATGTATCTATTTGTGTGGTTATCTGATTGTCTGGTTCCCTACTAGACTGTTAGAACCATGAGTGCAAAGACTGTCTGGTTTTGGGGACTGGCATGGGCACCTAGAACAATGCCTTGTACATTGAAGTAACTCTTTAACAAAGAATAAATGGAGGAAATACAAATGACTAATCGATGAGATGACTTTCCATATTTAAATGAAAACATTTAACACTTTTTTACCTGTTAAGTTTACAAGTAAAACAATAATACTATTTTGTGGCAAGACAGTCTCAAATTTGGCTGATCAGTGTGCACATCAGAAGAACCTTTCGGTAAAACAACTTGCAGAGTGTGTTAAGAGACTTTAAAATGTCCAGCTTTGTTGACCTAGTAATCTAAGCACAGACTCCATCTGTAGTAGCCAGCTTCTCAGATGGCCCACAAATGAGTCCCGCCTTCTAGTATTCCTTGTATTATCCCCTCCCATATTGTGCACAGTTGGTCTGTGTGATCTATAGTATACAGCAGAAATGATGATGTGTCACTTCCAAGATTGGGTTATGAATGATTCTGAAGCTTCATTTTTGGGTATGCTTTCACTCTCTGTCACTCTGCTGTATCACTTGCTCTGGGGAAGACAGCTACCATGTCATGTGTACAGCTCTTTGGAGTGGAGTGAGCTTGGAAGTGGGTCCTCCAGCCCCTTTATATGACAGTAGCTCTAGCCAACAGCTTGATTACAACCTTATGAGAAGCCCTGAGCCAGAACCAACCAGCTAAGCCATTCCTGGATTACAGACCCTCAGAAACTGTGAGATAATAAATGTTTATTGTTTTAAGATGCTAAGTTTTGGGGTAATTTTTTATGTGGTAATGGATAACTAATACAGTATTCTAAGGAAATTCTTAAAATATTTTAGTTGTTCATGTTGGCCTGTGTAAACTTTATATAATGTAAGCATTTTTCATCTTAAGGAGTGAATTTATTGAAATGCTTTCAACTGCATAAAAAGAAAATCCAATCAAATAGATATCAGTAAGGAAATACATTTTACTCTAACCGAATGTGCAGAGGTAGTCAGGCATCAGGGACAGTTAACATGACAACTCCATGATATCAAGGTTTTCTCTGTCTCTCTGCTCTGCCTCCTACTGTCCCATTTATTATCAGGCTGGTGGCAGTTTGGCTACAGTAGTCCTGGGTGTATCTCACCAGGAGAGAGCAACATCCAAAGGAAGCAGTTGCCACTTCTACCTAGGTCTCCTCCTAGTAGACTTCCCTCATGTCTCAGTGCCTAGAATTGGACCAATACTTATTGCTAAATTAATCGTTGGCAAGAGTAATGACTACCTGAACATAGTTAGGGTTTGTTAATAAGGAGGGAGAGGGGAGTGCCTCCTGGGTGAGTGACTCGTGTCCACAGTAGGAAGCTATCTTATTTCACTTTTTGAGCAGCTCATATTTTTCTTGCTTCTCAGTCCCCACTAGCCACCATTGTACCTCAACCCTGCTCACCTAGAATATAGCATTTCACCCCTTAATGGATCTTCTAGTTATTGTACCTCCAGTCCAAATTGCCTCTGGAGCAACTCATGTAAATTACACATGTAATCATATCATTTCCTGCTGAAAACAGTTTCCTAACACCTACGTAAAAATCTCCAAATCTCTGGGTCTCTTACCCACCTGACTAGTCTCATCTTTCTTCACCTACCTCTCCCACCGTATGCTTCAACAATAGGAAACTAATATTGATGCACTAAAGTCATCTCTTACCTTTTCTTCCTGGCTACCTCCAGTTTAGAACCAGACTCAGCTGACAATCCCCTCCACTGAAGCCTCTTTTAACCCTTCCTTTATAGAACTACTCATTCCCTTGTCTGTATTGTAAGCATAGTTCTCTTTTCACACACCAAACTATTATTTACTGTTTCTCTCCTGCTGAACTTCCCCTAAAGTTCTTTGTAATTACTCTTTGTAATTAGGCATTACTCCTTGACATATCCACAGTATCTGCCTTATAGTAACCACACGTGCGTGCACACACGTGCACATGCATGCACACACATACACACACACACACACACATCAATTGAACCACATCTACTTTTACATGGCTTGGCAAGCACCAGCATATACCACTAGCATTTCAGAGCAACCCAAGTTTTCCTTTGGTGTTATCCAGTTTGTTTATCTTAAAGAATTAGTTAGTATTCCCTACTGCTCCTACCGTGCAATCCAGCTAAAGACTATCTGCTGCCTTCTAGCTGTTCAAAGCTTCCCCCATCCCAAGGATACCCCCTGCTGAAGGCTTGTTGCCGTAAAATAGTCTTCTCATCTCCATCCTGACCCCTCTTCAGCATTGTCATTCCCATACATCTCAGCAAGAACTGACAAGTGGGGAGGGCAAGAAGGGGCTGGCTGGCCCTAAACCAAAGAATTCCTGATTTTTAAATTCCCTGGCAACTCTTCTAATTTGTGAGTAAAATTTTAATAACTTTATTTATTCTATAGAAGTACTTTTAGAAACTGACCTTAGTATATACATTTATCAAGTCTTATCAGCTTGTCTTCCATGATTTACATAGATGAAAAGTTTCCAGATACCTACTTTACTATCTTCACTGTGACTGGATTGTAAATCAAAGCAAATTATTTCATTCTGTTAGATGATGCTATTAAAATAGTATTCTTTTTTTCTTTTCCTTGGGATTCCTAAAAAAAAATGCTTATGATACCTACTGTGTCTCATCGTGTTATTTATATACTCTAGACTCTTGGATCTCTTCAGTGGATATCATTAAAGTCTCAATTTACAAGTTTAAGATGCTTTTTTGATACATAGTTGAAACATGTCATTTACTCTTAAATACAACCTACTTTTTAAACTATGAAAGACATTGTGCATATATTTCTATTGTGTGTTAAGCAAAGTAGAATCCAGTTGCTATACATTTGAGATTCATCTCTGCCACTTACTAATGTCTAATCTTGGTCAAAATATAGTCTTCAAATCTCCTTACCTATTAAATGGGAATAATGATAGCTGAGATTTTTGAAAGCTAATATAATAGTGAATGTGCAACTATCATTACATAGTTAGCTTCTAGGAAATATTAGATTCTATTCTCCCCCTCGCTTTTTTCTTATCACTAAATACAGAGGGTCTTTATTGAAAATTTCCTGAACTTGACTTTTTTTTTTTTTTTTTTAAATAAGGCTAGTAAACTGTTTTGGCTCTTGTTTAGCTGCTCAGAAGAGCTGAAAGGGGCAATTCAAAGCAAACATTTTAAATGGCGAAATGTGGCATTAGAGAGATCTGGTCCCTTGTCAAACTCAATTTTATGCTGCATTTGTAAAGATAGCAGCTCAGAGTATGAATCCGAAGTAGGAAGTATGAGAACAGGAAATATTCGTATACTTTCTTTAAAATGCTTTTAATTCAACAAGTAGTCAGTTCCTTAGTTTCCCAAACTCTTCTGTAATATGAAACGTAGAAGTTTGGCTTGGCAGGTTCTAGTTGAGACTTTGACATCTTCCTGGGTCAGTTAGTTTGCCTTTTTTCTGTGGCCATGGACCTGACCTTTAATCCCAAGCAGCCACTTTACAAACGCACTTCGGTGTCATGTCAATAGGTATGTGCAAATATATTACTCCTATTAGAAAAACTCAAAGTACACATCTCCCAGACAACTCAGTAGCAGAATAGCATATTATATTTAAGCAAAACCACTGTCTCAGGCAAACATTGTGTTGCAAACTTCAGCTTCTTTCCTGTGTGGTTTTTTTTTTTTTTTTTTTTTGAACTGGCTTTACTTGAGCAAAAAGGTCATGTGGCAGTGAATAAGAGAACTACATTTTTAAAATTAATATACTTCTGTCTGACAGGTATTCAATAGATATGTTGGCATACATTATTACCTTTCTGGAAAAAAAATCTCATCAAAAATAAGTATCCACTGACTGTATCTTCCTTTTATATAATAATCTCAAGTAAAAACTATATATATGTAAGTATATCTAACTCTCATTTATCCTAACTGTAGTCATTTATTTCACACCAATTCTATATATCTGCTGTCTGAAGATACTGATTTGGATGTGGTTATCAAACCAGTTTCTTGGTATTTTACAATTGTACATTAACTTTTCCATTGTAATAGTGCACGTTCTCTTAATATATGCATGGCAAGCTGATAGAAATGAATAGAGAGACAGTTTCATTTGTAACCAAGTTCACAATGGGTAATAATTTAATGTTCAGGGAATAAAATTTCTGATTAACTTAGAACCAGAATTATGAATTTGTAGCTTGATTGATTTATGGTGGTCAGTTTCAAGGGACTATAAATTAATTGTTTCTTGGTTGTCTGAATTTTCTAATTTTTTTTAGTGATCATGTATTGCATAATTGAAAATGTAGACATGATGAATAATAAAATGTCTTAATCACAACGAAGAAAATACGATGAAAACTGATCTTTGATCATTGGAGATCTTGCAAAAATTATTCTTAAATAGAACTATATTGATTTATCTATATATTTATATCCACATATAAAGACATACATAAATATATATATAGATATACATATACTTATACATATATATGTATCTATATCTATATGTGTGTATACATTCCTGGACTGTTAGCTTCTTGAGGACAGACTACTTATTAATCTTCATATCTATATTGCTTTGCAGAGAACCCGACCCATACAGAATCTAAATAAATGTTATATGAATAAATAAGATGGTATACAAACCACAAAATTTAATTGAAAGTCATATAAAATTTTTTAATGTTAATCCATGCATTTGAGATAAGAAATGAAAAATTTTATGCTCATAACCTTTTTTAACAACTTTCTTGAGATGTATTTTACATCATAAAATTAATACCATTTCAGGTATACAATGTAATGATTTTCGATAACTTTATCGAGTGATCTAATCATCACCATAAATCACTTTTAGAACATTTTCTTTCACACATGCCTGCATAAGGTCCTTCATGACCATTTATAGTTCCCACTCCCAACCCAGGCAGCCACTAACCTACATTTCAGATCAATGGAATCATGCACTATGTGGTCTCCTGTGGCTGATTCCTTTTACTTAATTTATTGTTTTTGAGGTTCACTCATGGCATAGCATGTGTCAGCAGTTCCTTCCTTTTTATTACTGAATAACAGTTCATTATATGGATATACCTACTTAGAGTTTAGAGCTTTTAGAGTTTTTTAAATAACACACAACTACTTAATAAATGCAACATATAAACATGGTTCTATTCATTTAGTGAACATTTGTTGAAAATTAAATGTGGCCTTAGTGATTAAAAAATATAAAGGTGACTTGAGACCCATATCTAGTCCTCAAGGAAACAGACAAACAAGCAATCATATAAATCATAGAGAAATTAAGTCCTATGTTGAAATATAAATATAGTAATGTTAGTGTAAAGAGGAAAGTATTTGTGGAAGTTTTTGATAATGCTTCTTAAAGAAAAGATCTTTGAACAAGATACATTCATTTTACTAGTCGGAGAATGGGAGAAGATGCCAATCTCTTTGAAAAGGATAATGTTTTTAAATTAATGCAAGTGTGAAAATACATATTTTATTCATGAAACAGCAAATTGTCCTGTGTTGCTGAAATGCAGGCCTCAAGGGGGCTGTTTTGGGTAGAAGATGGGGTGAGAAGTATTGCTTACTACCGAAAAAGAAGGCCTTGAATGCCATGCTGTTGAGTTCATCCTGATTCTGTGGATGGTAGGAAGGCATTCAAGGAGAATTATTTCAATTCTTTATTATGTCCAATTTAGGAAGGATAGAGAAAAGTGGAAGAGAAAGAGAAAGATACCAAAAGAAAGATAAAGATTCAACAAGTATTTATTGCATGCCTAATGCACTCTTTTGGGTGCTGATAATTCAGCAGAGGGCAAAACAAAGTCCTTGCTTTAATGGAGCTGACATTCTAGTGAAGGGGACAAGCAATAACTCATTAAACAAATAACTATATCAGGGGTCTAGTAGTATCAAGAAAAGAAAATATTTAAAGCAGAGTAAACAAACAGGAAATGATGGGAGAGGGATGTGGAATTGAAATTTGGATTCAGACCCAAAAGCAATGAGGAATCAAGCCATGCAAATATCTGGGGAGAGTGTGTGATAGAGAATAGCAAGTGCCTGGAGTGTTTGAGAAACAACAGGGAGGCCAGTGTGGTTCTGTCTGGCTTATATTTTAAAATGATCACCCTGACAGCTGAGTGAACTATAGACTGTAACTTTGTATGTATTTCATGTGTTTGGGCTTATGTAGGGTTAATTCCTGGAAGTAGGATTGCTGGGTCGCGGGGTAAATACATTTGTAATTTTTATAGATATTGTGCAATTTCTATCCAGTCTCATAGCCACCAGCCAAGTTTGAGAGACCTGTTTCTTTACAGCCTCACCAACACTAAGAGTGAAGCTTTGGGGAGGTGGAAATTTTTTTTCACTATTCAGAAGCCCCCAGATCAAGATGTCAAGGTTGCATTCCTGCTGGAGGTTCTAGGAGAGCATGCATTTCCTTACACTTTCTAATTTCTACCCTCATTCCCTGGCTTGTGGCCCCATCCTCCATCTTCAAATCCAGCAGTATAGCATCTTTCAGTCTCTCTCCTGTGTCATCACCTCTCCTAACTCAGACCTTGCTGCCTCCCTCTTATGAGGATCCTTTTGATTATATTAGCCCACCTAGTTAATCTGAGTTAATCCCTCCATCCCAGGATCTGGAATTTAATCATTCCTGAAAAGTTCCTTTTGCCATATAAGGTAACGTTCACAGGTTCCAGGGAATTAGGATGTGAACATCTTTGGGGGTGGGGGCAGAGTGGGGGGTTGGTCTACTATTAGCCTACCAAAGGGAGATTTACCATTTGTCTGTGATAAGAAATGAAAATGATTTTCTTTGTTGTCTTTTGTCTTCTAACAGTGTCTGTGTTTTTGTGGTTGATTGTTTTGCTTTTGTTTTAGCCATTTGGATTTATCCTGGTAAATGGTGTAAAATGCAGATCAGTCTGTATTTTTTTTCCAGATAGCTAGTTGTACCAGCATGATTTACTGAAAAGTCTAACTCTTCCCTAAAATATAAGAAAATTCCTGTATCTAAATTTGGTTGATTTCTGGACTTTCTGTTTTGTTCCATTGTCTGTCTGAAAACTATACATTTAAAAAAAATTATTTTTAATTTTTTATAGCATGTTATAATATCTGGTAGGGCTAGACATCATTCACTGTCCCTATCCACACTGCCTCCTCACAACGGTTTTTGTTTTCATGGTTTTTTTGTCTATTCTTCTTTGTTTTTTTCCTTTGCGAACTTTATAATCAGCTTGTGTGGTTTGAGGGGGTGGCAGTTAGTTTTATTGGAGTAACTTTATGAGGTTGGCTCTTACTGTGTTTAAACAAAAAAATGTCTTTACATTAATTCAAGTTACTTTTGTACTTTCAGTAGTATTTTAACATTTTCTTCATATCAATTTTGTACATTTCTAAGTTTATCGCCAGCTTTTTAATCTTTCTTTTCATAGCTATAATGGAAGAAAAGACCCTGTTCATACTATTTTCTGTTTA
>NW_011888839.1:838355-902440 GCF_000151845.1 Pteropus vampyrus
TAGTTAGTTTGAGGTTTCAAAGAAACACTGTAAAATGAACATTTATATATTTGCTTCATCATTCTTGTCCTCAGAAAGCTCACTGCCTAGAGCAGAGCTATACAATAGGGTAGCCACTAGTTCCTGTACCTATTGAGTACTTGAAATGTGGCTAGTGATGTGCTGTCAGTGTAAAATACACATTGATTTTGAAAACTTCATATAGAAAATGTAATATATCTCATTAATAATTTTATATTGAGTGTATATTGAAATAATATTTTGGCTATATTGGGATAGATAAAATATAGCATTAAGATTAATTTCACCTTTTTTCACTTTTTAAATGTAGCTAATAGCAAATTTTAAATTGCATATGTGGCTTACATTGAATTTTTATTGGACATCACTGATCGAGAGACAGTAGGTATGGGTATACTTACAATGATTTTCATAATTTAAAAGAATGAAATTAAATAAACTACAGTTATATCCTCCCTTATCTCCTTGTTTCGTCTTATGAAAATAAAGTTTGATGGATAATGTAATCTAATTGTACTCCATTGTAATAGGTTGTCTCCTCTCTGATTTTTCTATTTAACTATTTATAAGAGAATGCAGTTCCTTTATTATGCCCTTAACATTTTCATATAAGTTGAAGGCAATAGGATTCTTGCCTTTTAGCATATTAGCATTTCAGAACTGTTGTGAATACAGAAGGGAGTTAGTTTAGAAATCCAAGTTTCTGATTCTGCTTTATTCTATAAATATATTTTAATAGAAGTTCTCTAGCTGAATATAAAATTTGCTTCAGCATTTCCCCCCCATGTTTTCTTCATTCCCTAAAAAAGCAGTTTCGTCTTCCTTAGTTCTCTTTGGGTACAGTTGAGGTTCAGCCTCATCTTTTAGTTCTGTCTTATCGCAATAGCCTGAATGTTTTGAATAATTTATATCTTAACTCTTATTCTTCAAAAGCCAAACAATTAAATTATTCTCAATGCTTTTTTTTATCTTGACTTTTGTTGCATATTTTAGGAAAATTATATCACAAATGACATTGGAATATCGGCTTGGAAAGAGCGGGCTTTTCTCTCTCACGGTGCCTTATTAGCAAAGAGCTGCCAAGCTGCAATGGAATTAGCAAACCATGATGCTGAAGTTCAGGATATGGCGTTTCAGTATGGGAAGCACATGGCCATGAGTCATAAGGTATTTTCACGCCCTTTCTCTTTTGCAGTACTTAAATAGCTAAAATGTTATATAAGAAATCTTTCGCCAGTTAATAAGCTGCTTTTATATCTCAAAAAATGTTTATTGTGTGCTTAAAATCCATCAGTCATAGACGATGATTGTTATATAAACTATATGATTGATGAGTACTGTGTAATTTTGATGGAAAGCTACAGCTTACTTTAATCATATTTGTGATGTTTATCTTTTCTTACTACTTGAAAGGGTTCTTGAAAGAACTCTTGCAGTTTTTAAATAACTTGTAATGTTACCATTCACAGAGGGAAGAATATTTGCATTTTTGTTACAGTTTCCTTATAGTTCCTTATGTAAAACAAATTGTGGAAAGTTAATGAAATTTAGAAATATACTGAGTAAATTTGAAAGCTTTAATTCTAAAAACCGATTCTTTTAAATGAGCATAATGAAATATAAAATGTTCCGAGATAAGCTGTTATCTTGGTGCCTCTGTGTATATGTAATTTTAAAACTACATTTAGTATGTATTTCTTAGGTGTTACTTAAATAGGTCATAAGAGGGGGGAAATATATACTTATATATGTAATATCTCCAGATGATTTTTAAACATGTTTTATTAAATCTTAGATTAGTTTACTAAGCAATTATATTAATTAAATCTTTTTCTAAATTCTTAACTTGAACTTAAAATAAAATATAGGCTGCTACCAAATAAGAAAAAGGAATATGTACAGGAAAAAAAATATTTTAAAATTTTTTAAAGATTATCGTTAATCGTATGAACTATTCTTTGGCTTATTAAAGTACATCTAAAAACTGCATTCCTTGAGCTGCTTTTTTTCATTATATTACTCAATGCTTTCTGTGTGTGACTAAAACATACTGATGTATATGCATTTCACTGATTTAACTCTTTTGACTACTTCTAGATAAATTCTGATCTCCAGCCTTTTATTAAAGAAAAGACCAGTGACTCCACGACTTTTAATCTAAACTCAGCTCCAGTAGTCTTACATCAGGAGTTTCTTGGAAGAGATTTGTGGATTAAGCAGATCGGAGAGGTAAAATGAAATTACTCCTATTTTAGATACCAGTAGTATTAGTTGTTTTGAGGAAAAAATTCATATTTTATGTTGACCCAAGACATCGGCCATATAGATCAGCCATGTAAGAGCTTATTCATATAACAGGTAAAATTCTTACTTTATAATCTATATTTTTAAGAGGTAAAATGTTAGCTAAAAGTTAGAAACTGCAATACTGTTTTCTTATTATCTGAGTTCGTAGAATACTGCATCACAAAACTAGTGCCTGTGGTGAATGCTAATTAACTCAGATGATTTTTTTTTCCTAAAGGCTTTCAAAAATTGGGCTATGGTAATAGCACCACCCTTTAACTGACGGCAATTTCCCATCTGTAGACTCTAGCACAAGCTGCAGAATTCCAGGAGCTCCGTCTGTTAGCTCATTGGGTTATTTTAAAACAAACTTGGACTCAGAAACCTCAAGTTCTAAAGCATTATCAAAGGAAAAAAAACCATAGTTAAGTGGGAGGGGTAAAGGGGCTTAAATTGGGTTCATTTCCCAGTTTCCTGTGGGGAGAGAAGTTGTAGAAGACAAGAGGGAATTTTTTTGGTTTCTTTTAATCCAGAAATTCTGGTACAAAAATTCTTGCCCTTTTACACAAAGCTTCATGGAATTTGTTTAACTTCATGCTTCTAATAGATTGGGTTAATCTGAGACTCGACATGGGGAAACAGGCACAGCTGAGGGTACGGGTAGAGCCACCACACTTAGAGCAGAGAGAACCTAGGTGATGTCTACGTTCAGAAGATAAGATTTCCCTCTCCGACCCCTCCTCTCAAAATGTTGGCGGCCAGCTTAAAATATCTCGTATTCACAGGTAGAAAACGAAAAGATTCTTTTCTGGGGAGACTGTCAGCCCCAGGTGAGACGACCTGCAGATGTGGCTGTTTTGAGGCTCTCCTAGTAAACATGCCATGTCTTTGACCAGCCCTCCTAAAATGAAGTCTACCAGTTGACAAGCCTCAGAGTGTCTAAGTGTACAGAATATCCAACTGAAGTAGATTAGGTCATAGAGGATTACTGGCCATTTGAGAAAAGCCTATGCCATAAAAGAAGGAGTCAAAAGCAAACTGATAAGTGGGAACTTAGAGGAAATAGTGATAGTGCAAGAAAATATATTTTCAGAAGCACTCTAATCAGTATATTCAGTGAATTAAGATATTAAATTCATGAAATAAGAACAGGTGGTATATAAAAAGGGACAATCTAAGAATAAGATATCAGCTGTATAAAATATAAAAGTATGAAAGAGGATTTTTTAAATGAAAAGAATGGAAAATATAAATGAGAAAATCTCCCAGAAATTTGAATGAAAAGACAATAGAAAATAGAAGAGAAAGAATAAGAAAATTAGAGGACCAATGCAAAAGATCCTATATTTACTATGAATCCCAGAAAGAGAAAACTGAAAATGGAGGTGAGAAAATTAACAATGAATTTTTTAAAAGAAAAACTCTAATTGAAGGACCTCAGTCTCCAAATTGAAATGATACTCTAAACAATGAATTTAAAAAGACCTACATCAAATCACTCACATCATTATCAATTTTGAAACAGTGAGGATAAAGAAAAGATCCTAATATTTTCAGAAAGAAAAAGAAAACCCTACTTGCAAAGGATCAAGAATCAGAATGGCCTTAGTAGTGACACTGAAAGCTTCCAGACAATAGAGTTTACTTCAACATTCAAAATTGTTTCCAACGTAGAATTTTATGCCAGTCATATTATCAAGCGCGATGTTAAATAAAGGCAATTTAAAAGAGAGAAATATGTTCTCAAAAAACTTACCTTCCAAGCATCTTCTTTCAGGGAGCATTTGATGTATTCTGTCAAGGCAGGAGAATAACTAAGAAAGAGAAAGGGATAGAATTTAGGAACTAGGAATTCCTAAGAAAATATGAAAGGAAGAATAACAAATAACAATAAGAGCACTTACAATGTTCCAAGCAACTAAAAAGAGGGACAGGACAGACAGGGTAGGTTGTTTTGTTAGAAGTCTTATATTGTTTGACTTTTTAAATACTATACATATATTTGGTTTTATTTTAAAACATTTAGTTTAAAAATTTATATACTTTTTTATAGAAATTACTTTTTTATAGTAATTTCACTTCTAATGATCTATCCCAAGAAAAATATCAGAAATGTAGGTAAAGATTTCCATATTAAAATATGTAGTAAAATATTAATTCTAAAAGGAAGAAAATGAAAATTGGTCAATTTAAACATAGAAAAAGATTAAATGAAATATCATACAATGAAATATCACACAACTACTGAATATTGTATTACTAGGGAGTATTTGTGTGTTTTTCGACAGCTGAACTGAAAATATATATACAGATGGTGTTAGTAGCTCTAATTGGGTTACATTAGAATACATTGCAGATTTACATTTTGGTCGAAAAGATCCAACTAAATATGTTCAATGAAAGCTACCAACTCTCCCTTGGCTATTCACATATATACGTATACATGTAAGAGTAGCACAGATAAGAATTTTAAAGAAGCTTCACCAAAAATGGGCATATTTAACTCTTAGTTTCTTTGCAAGCATACAATGTTCTAAATGTAGACAACATGAGAGTCCAGGATTTCCTAAACAGCTGGTGAAATAGTCCCAAATCATTATCCCCAACTTGATTTACATTCAAAGGGATATCCAAATAGCCTCTGCTTGGCCACTGACTTGAGGCCCTTCTCATCTACATGTCTAAGCCATGAACAGGGTCACTGATGAAGGGAAGATGAATTTCTCTGAAGCAAATAAGAAACGTTAGATTCCACCATGCAGGGGGAAGCATCCTTCAGGTTAAAGACTCCTAACTTGAGTTTATTTTAATCTTCTATATTGTAATATTCATGTTTACGTAAGGCTCTGTAAGATAATGATCTTGCTCTGTGAATGAGTTAGGGGACACAATTTGCATAACACTCGAGAGGGACAGTCTATCCTAAACCTCAAAGAGGTCGCTTATTAATCTCGAAAGTAGTTCTTTCTAGTGCTTTTTCCAATTTTTTGTGATGTTTACCTCCTCTGCATTTTTGCACTTCTTTCCTCCCCCATTGTAAGATCCTTAAGGATAATAGTGAGTCCACCTTTGAACTACCCATAATACCTGGCATAGTGACTTACTTGGAGTAGTAACCCTATTAATATTTGTCAAAAAGTATGTATGGTGTCATCTACGCAGGGTGAGCTATTTGGCAGCAGCCCTGTTTTGTTAAATAGAAAGAGTCGAATCGGTATAGTAGAAATGGCCCATAGAGAACCAAGATTTGGAAAACCTGGATTCTAGTTTGGGCTCTGCTAGCATCTGTATAACATTAATCACGTTCTTTCACATCCTCTTTATTATTTCCTGTAAAGTGATGCCATTTCAACTAGATCATTTCTAAGGTCCTTTTCAGCTCTCAGATAAATCTAAGAAATAGGTCTCTTAGGCAAAAGATGCATCACAAGAAAAATATATATCTCTATTAGAAGCTTAATACTAGTTTTGACATTGAGAAATAGAAAAGTCTTGCTCCCAATGATAGAAGTCACCTATGATTTCTTATTATCACATGTGAAATTACCTCTCTGCTCTGCCCAGAAAGGTCTGTGTCCCATCTACCCTTTTGATTTCCTATTTGGGGAAAGTGAGAATTAATGACTAGACAAGGAAGGGAGGAGGAGCTGACACACCCTTAGTGCCCGTTCAACATCCTTGTGAAGCCAGGAAGAAGAGCACTTCTGGAATTTTTCATATCAGGCCCTTCTACCGCCTCCGCAACTCCCCTTTTCCCCCTAAAATCTTGAGGTTAGATCGCCCTCTTCCATCACACCCGTAAGCACACATGTGCGCGTGCACGCGCGCGCACACACACACACACACACACACACACACACACACAAACACAGCACATACCCTTTCACCAGCGGCAGTTTAGAGCAGCGAGCCAGACCTGAAACAGCTGAAAAATATTTGTTGAGCAATGTCTCCATACTAAATTCTACAGATTCCTCCCCATCTTAATTTTAAATTTAAATTTGTAACTGGTGAAACATAATAATCAGGTAAGAACATGGATAGTGAATGGGTAATTCGCCCTAGAGAAGTGAAGTCGTTACTCAGTTATCATTTTGATTCCTAATAAAAGGAAGTAGAATCTTTCAGAGAACCACAGAGCTCTGACTCTCTCAGGGAGTCCAGGGACTACTGCAGGTCTTTATTTTTAATGATCCTAAGTCACCTGAAGAAATAAGAATTATGATTATATTTTCTTGGTTATTTCTGAAAGTACTGAAATGTCACTTAGACTTGTGACATTCTGACACTGTCATAACGAGCCATAAAATACCTTAAGTACACTGCACATTACCAATGCTAAGCTATAATTCACCTGTTCCTAGATACCCTGCTATTCTTATTCAAAAAGTGAAACAAAGATTGTTAGGCAACCCTGGTGTGCATGAACATAACACTTGTATGTTTGTAAACAGAAGAGGAAATGCACATTCAGAGAGTCCTCATAAATGCCACATTATATTCTAATTACTTAAGGTATTTCGAGTTGTTTCAAAAGGAAGAATATTGACAACATCCTCTACCACAGTGTGGGCATTTGAAAGGACTATGTGTGAAACCACAAAGACTGTGAAGTGGTTCTAGATATCACCTAAATTAAAATTGTTCTTAAGCTTAGTTTTCTCTTTCACTTAAGGAAACAAAGTACTTCACTACAGGAGATATGGCAAATTGCCTACAGGTTGTCTGCGGCCTCATAAAGAGGGGATAAGAGAAATGCACTAATATAAGGAATACTGTAATTGAGGCCACTTGGGGAGCTCAGAGGAAAGAGTTCATACCCAGTTGGGAAAGTGAAGGGCTTGCGAAGTAGGTACTGAGATAGTCCTTGAAGAAGAAGATCTTGACAATGAAGATGGAAATGAAGGGCTTCCTAAGCAACGGAAGCCACGAAGGGATGCAGACGGGCAAGTGTCTAGTGTATTCAAAGGGAAAAAGTGTTATCATTTGGATGGAATATGGAAAACACGGGGCAGTATAGGGACAGACGAAGAATTGATCTGAAATAGTACATAATGACTATATGTAAAGACTTTGGCCCAAACAAAAACATGAACATGAATGTTCATATCAGCAATAGTTACGATAGTTAAAAAATGGAAACAACCCAATGTCCATTCAAATGATAAATTGTTAAACAAAATATTGTATATCCATACAATTGTATATTATTTGGCCATAGAAAGGAATGAAGTACTGATACGTGCTGCAAGATGACAAAAATGTTCTGGAACTAGATAATGCTGATGGTTGCTCAACATTGTGAATACTAAATGCCACTGAATTATACTTTTAAAATGGTTAAAATTATTAATTTTATTACATGAGTTTTTACCTCAATTTTTTAAAAAGCCTTTGGGATGTTTGCATGTGGAAAACGAACTTGATTCAGAAGTCATGGAGCAGACATTGAAAGTTTTTGAGCCAAGTAATGTCGAAGTCTGAAATATGTTTTAAGGAGGCTACCTTACATAAGATGAAAGGTACAAGAGATAGTAGAGAGAAGATCAGTAGGAGGTTTGGAGGAATTTGTTAGTAAGTGCAGGAGAAAAGTCCCAGTCACAGTGTTGGCAATAAGAATAGGAGGGTAAAGAGGTTTGGTGTTAGACTAATTGCAGAGGGAAATTGTATAGGAACTAAAGACTGATACGATAGGGAGAAGCTAGCAGATATGCATTGAGGAGAGGCCATCAGAGGCCAAAACCAGGATTTTGAACTTGGATGACAAGTAGAATTGTACCATTAATAGAAATAGGATAAGAAAAAAAATGGAGTAGATGATAGAGTCTCTGTTCATCCCTCTGGTAACTAAATCAAAGTTGTGACAGAAACAAGGAGCAGCAGCAAGGAAAAATTGCCTGAGATGAACAAGCCATACAACTAGGGAGAAATCCAAGAAAGCACCCTGCAACAGCAGAAGGTAGGACAGGGCAAGGACGCAGGGCTGCCCGGTCTGGAGCGGCTAAATGAGACGGAGGCAGCGACAGTGGCAGACGCCTCTAAAGGGGCCGCGTCCATGAGCTGATTTTTGCGGTGACGGACCTGCTCACTCAGAGCACCAGTGCTGATTCAGCTGTGCATAGGGGGCACCAGGGACTTACAAGGAGACAGTCAGACTGAGGGCCGAGGTGAGACTCGCTATGTACAGAAGTGCCGGCGGTATCCATTGTTCCCTGTTTAGCCCTTCCCACTACCATTGTGTGGACACAGCGCTGCCATTGCTGTGAGGTCATCAGACTGGATAAAAGGTCACTCAGCCAGAGGATTCCCTGAAACCCTGCCTCCCCCAACTCAGGCCCCACCCAAGCCACATCCAGGTGTAACGTCAGTGAGTCAGGTGCTCCTTGCTGAGACTCACTAGAGGAGGCAGCTGGCCTTGGTTTCTGGTGTGGCCTTTTGAGGATCGCATGCTGAATCTTAACAGGTGGCTCCAGAGGTGTAGAGGCTTGGGCTAAATTTGGCCTGCAGCTGAACTACTCTCAGGATTGTGCCACTGGACAGACACCTACTTCACAAATCCACACTAATAAGACTGGGAGACTTAGGAGCTTTGGTTAGTACATAGAAACAGACACGGAAAGGCAGCCAAAATGAGAAGACAAAGAAGCAGAAGCCGTATGAGAGAACAGAACAGAGATCCAGATATAATGGAGCCAAGTAATCTAACAGATGCAGAGTTCAAAACACTGGTTATAAAGATGCTCAATGAACTTTTGGGAAGTATAGAGAACTCCAACAAAGAGATAAAAAACATAAAAATGGAAATGGAAATTATAAAAGGGAACCAGTCTGAAAACATCTGGAGATGTTTTCAGAGAACACATCTGAGACGAGATGTATATTAAATGAATTGAACAAAGGAATAAACAAAGTGAATAAAGAAAAGGATCAAATACTTTATCTAAAGGACCGTAAAGCCAAGGACACGCAATCAGAACGGCAAGAGATAAGATGCCAAGACTATAAAAATAATTTAAGGAGCATATGAGACACTATTGAGAGTCCAAATATTCATCTGATCAGTGTAACTGAAGAAAATCAAGATGTTGAACAGCTGTTTGAAGAAATAATGATGGAAAACTTTCCTAACCTGGTGAAGGAAATGGACAAAAAATGCCGGGAAGCTCAGAGAATTCCAAACATTAGGGATCCAAAGAGGCCCACACCAAGACACATCATAATTAAAATGCCAAAGGTTAAATACAAAGAAAGAATATTAAAAGCAGCAAGAGAAAAACAGTTAATTACTTATAAGGGAACACCCATAATACTGGCAGCTATTTCTCAAAAGAAACTATACAGAACAGAAGGGCTTGGCAAAAAAATATTTCACAGGATGAAGACCCAAGATTTATAACCAAGGATACTTTATCCAGCAAAGCTACCATTTAGAGTTGAAGGACAGATAAAGAGCTTCCCAGACAAAAATAAGCTAAAGGAATTTATCACCACCAAGCCAGTATTACAGGAAATGTTGGAGGGACTTCTTTAAGAAGAAAAAAAACATGTATCAAAAACAAGAATAAAGAATGTTAACAACTACATTCATATCAATAAGTACCTTAAATGGAAAAGAATTGAGCGCTCCAACCAAAAGATAGAGTGGCTGAAAAAAGGATAAGAAAACAAGACCCCTACATATGAAAAGGAAGGGGATGGAAAGAGATATTGCTTTCATGGACCTAGAAGGTATTTAAGTCAGACAGCGAAAGATAAACACTATATGATTTCACTTATATGAGGAATCTAAAAAATATAAAGAAACTAATCAAAAACAGACTCACAAATATAGTGGACAATTTGGTGATGGACAGAGGGGAGAGGGGTTTGAGGGCCTGGGAGAATGGGGTGAAGGGTTAAAGAAGTACAAATTAGTAGTTGATGGATGGTCACAGGAATGGGGAGCACGGCATAGAGAATGCAGTTAGTATTAATATGTTGGCTAGGCGGAGGGTCAGGGGAGGGAGGGAGCAACTGTGGGGTGATTTTATGAACTATTTAGATATCTAACCAATGTACTGTATACTTGAAGCTAATTAAAATTTTTTAAAAAATAGAAATAGGAAAGTGAAGTGGAAAAACGTGTAATTTAAGTTTGGTGAGCTCGAGGTACACCATCAAGTTTGGTGGCTATCACTTTGAGACCTGGCCACTGGAGGAAACAACTCAGTTCCACTATCAGCCTGATTTTCTTGCTCATGGCCTTGCTATGATCTGGGTAGATTTTTTTTTTCCTTGGTCAAACTGTGCAACTTTAAACTTCGTGTCTCTTCCAGATTTCAAGAGAGCATAGCAAAAAAAATGGTTTGCAAAGGGATAGCAATACTTTTGAACAGAGAGAGATTTACTATGTAGATAATACAAGCCCCTCCTCTTGTTTCAATTAGGCATCACAGCCTTCTGCACCTGTCTGTTGCTTCCTCTTTTCACAGTGAACCAAAGGAAGGGAATACGAGGAAGTTAATTCCGTGGACAGTCACATTTGCCTCCAAAGATTAGCTTTCTCAGATGATAGAGATGGCAAAATGAGGTACCCAAGCAGTCCAGCTCTGAATGATGTTGACTTTCTTGGAGATGCCTTTTCTGCCTTCTTATTAGCAGGCAAGAATGGTGAAAATAGCAAAGAAGAGACCTGCCTTCATATTCTGATACCTTTCCAGCTCTGTAACTGGAGAGCCTGACAATATAAGGCTGCTTCTTCTATCAAACCAAAACTCAACTGGCTGTTTCAATTGCTGAGCTAGCAGATCTAGTAGATTTCTGATTTGTGACCTTTTTAAACCCACACGCATTATACCCAAACCATTCTGGGATGAGGATGGAGGTATCTTTCCTTCCTCTGTCCCCCAGCAAACCTCTTCTTTATATGTAAACTCCACCTCTTATTACCAATGCAAATGTAGAGAGTTTATTTTCAGTAAGACCTATTTTTTTCTAAAAGAACTAATCATTTTCTGCCAGTGCTGAACTACCTTTAAAATGTCATTTTTGCAGCTACCAATGTAATCTTTTATTCAAACAAGGATCATTAATGATAATCGGTTAAGACAATTGCATGAATGATTAACAGGAACCAAATATTCACATGGACTCAAACACCTTACTTACTTATTAAATACAGTGAACAAACTTAGTTTCACCAATAATGAGACAAACTGGTATTGTGTGACTCCTGATGTAATAGGGAAGTATACAGTATCATCTATATAGCTGTCTTGCCAAAATGTTTTAATTTAAATCTAATCATGAGAAAACAATCAGACATCCAGAATTGGGGACATTCTGCAGAGCAGAGCCCTGGCCTCTTAAAAAATGCCAGTATTATGAAAGACAGAAAAAGTGGTGGTATGGGGACTCTTGTAGATTAGTAGAGATTAGAAAGCCATGACATCTAATGGTAACGTATGATTTTTAATTTGATCTTGGAATAAAAACAGCTCAAAGGACACTATTGGTTGAACTTAGAAAATTTGAATGTGGATTTTATCTTAAATATTATAGTAAATATTACACTTGTTGGATGTGATCATGGGTTTGTGGTTATGTAGGAGAACACCGTTCTGTTTTTTGGAGATAAATGCTCAAAGGATCAAGGATCATGATGTCTACAACTTATTCTCAAATAGCCAATGATCATGTAGAGAGAAGGCAACATATTAGCAATTGGTTAATCTAGGCGGAGGGTAAATGGATGTTTATTATGTTCTTTCAACTAAATAGTTTGAGGGAAAAGGTAGTTTTCCTTGAAGGTTTAAAAAAAGAATTTTTTAAAAAATGACTGTTATTCCAAAATATAGCTGATAGCATTTGGGAAGAATAACATGATAAGTAGAGATGATCAGTTTCTGACAATTTCTGGACTCCTTGTTGTAGAATATTAGTTTTCTGCTTTTAGAAAAAGGTTTCCCCACACCCAGCTTTCAAGTACAGATAACAGTAGTTGGAAATTGGAAACAGTTCATTTATGTCATCCAATCCTTCTTTGTTACCTGACTTATAAAAAAGCATTTGTTTCTTAAAGTAAAAGACCACATTGTATATCCATTACTTACCAACAGGGTACTCTATCTGCCTTTGGTCTGCAGAGACTGGCATATAAACCTTTGGAATTAATCCCTCTGTGCATCCTCTCAGAGTGCTCGCTTTTTTTCTTTTTTCTTTTTTGCTTTTATATGGAATATTGTTTTACAGTACTCACTGCTGCTGTCTGAGGAGGCCTCCAATGTCATGAGCACTGGCACACTATCTTGTCTACTTCACTTTTTTTTAAGATAAAACAAGGTTCAAACCACACATTCTCTGTGAACTGCTAAAGGCTGAGAAAAATTACTTTCTTTTCTCATGACCTGGATTGACAAGAAGTACACCTACAGGAGGAGGCAAAAAGATGAGTGAATCCCTTTTAAAGACCCCAGTAATGAAGCCCTCAGGGAATTGCTGTGTATGGCAGAATTTGCAGTGGCTTCTGGAGATGAACAGTGTGGCAGGAAGAGGTTCAGGAGTGCTGGCTGTTGAAATACACTCTGCATTTATTTTATATAGGCCTATTTTGGGCCCCAGTGAGAAAGTTATTTTAATAAAATCTTGCTCTGCCAGAAATATACATAAGTGGCAGATGTCATAAAAAGAGGGGAAAGTTACAGCACTCCATTCTCCTTGAGACTTAAGGAGTTTATAAAGTTGTTCTCTTTTAGCCTTTGAAATAGACACTGATGCATACAGAAGCACAAATCGAAAAGGACACTAGACATATGCTAGACCAGTGATCCTCAAAGGAATCAGACTCTCAGGGCTAGGGTACAGAGGACCTGCGTTTTTAACAAGCTGCCCAAATGATTCTGGTACAGCCAGCCCAGCGTTTGGGAACACCTGGTCTGGCCCAGTACTCCTATTTTACAGATGAGAAGGTGAAGGCCCACATAAAAAATCGTTTAATTTAAAATATATGAGATATTAACCTATTATGGAATAGAAACCATATTTTCTTTTTCCCAGCATATCTATTTTCCCAGGAAGTCACAGTGCCTCTTGGAGTTGTCGCAGTTAAGATCTTAGCCACTTGCTTTCCTCCATAGACAAGGCCTATTTAACACCTGAGGCTTTGAGGTGTGCATCTTGAGGTCTCCTGACTTCTATTCTGGACTCTCTGCCCTTCAACATACTGCTTTCGAGGTTGAGACACTTAATTACACTAAACCGCTACATCTGTGAGAAGGCTACTAAATCATTCTTCTCCATTCTATCCTTTTGTTGTTTGATTTTCATGAATTCTTTGAATTTGTTTTCTATAGATTACTTTCCTTAGTCTACTTATGAATAAAATCTGGGTAATAAAGTAAAAATATGGTATTGTTCAATATGGGTAAAAATTATTTTTAAGGCACCAGCTAATGGCTCCACATTTACTACATACTGACTCTGAACCTAAACACAGCTTTCCTAGAACCAGGAGAGAGTAAACTTTGCTTTATAAGTTTCCTGGATAGACAGTATATAACCAACACGTATAAAGAAGAAGCATTCATTTATCTATTAATTCAGATATTCTTGACCAATTTTCTATATACTAGTGCTAATCTAGACATGGAATACAGTTGTGAGCAGGAGAAAATTTCCCTGCTCTCATGGAGCTTAAGTTATAGAGGGAGATTGTATGTGAAGCCTATCTAAAACAAGACTGTGTGACCCCTAGAATATAAACTCCATGAAGACAGAGATTTTTATCTGTTCTGTTCATGGCTGTGTCTCCGGTGCCTAAACAGTGCCTGACACATAGTAACTGCACAGTGGATAATTATTTAGTGAATGGGCAACCATCAAGTAAATAGAAACTGTGGCCCCTCCCAAATTAACTATTTTACAAAAAGAAATAGAATAGGTAATGTTTAATGAGAAATATTATTTATGTATAAGAGTAAATTGTTTGCATCTATTTCTAATTTGCTACATTTTTGTAAGCTCTAAAAGGTTTTTAGAGCTTACAAAAAAATTTATATCAGAGTGTATACTTTAGGTGTGTGGTATGACATATGTCGATATTAACCAAAATAGCAGCTGCAAAAATATATGTTATACAGTATACCTATAAAAACTTAAATATTTATATTTGTTTTATAAAATAAACGATACTTTTATTTACAAGCTAAAGCAGTCAAGGATGAAATGGTCTCAGAATTAGAATGTTTGTCATGATAAAATAAAAAGGACATTCAGGCGAGCTGTGTATCAGTAGTTATAGTCTGTTCAGGTTATGATGGCTGTAGTAATCATGCTGTCATTTTATGTAGGCTTTTCATCTCTCAGCTTTCAAAACATTTAAGAGCTGATGTTGAACAGATACGGATTACATAAATGGTGTTTCTCTGTCATCCTCCCCAGCAAAGTATAACTCTACGGGTGAAAGGGTGGTGGCCAAGCTAGGAAAATAAAAAATGAGAGAGTTTGAAATAGCTCATGATTAATTAAGCACAAGTACTTAAAAATATTAGAAGTCTCTAAGATGATTAGTTTATAAGCAAACTATGTGATGGGAAAAATCGTTTTATAAAAATTTGTAATAGGACTACTCTGTATTTCCTTATCTCTAAACGGCATTACATTCTCTCTTACTACCTGAAAAAAACTGCTATTGAATTTTTTTTTTTCACGAGACAAACTGGGAAGTGGCTCAATCCATCCAAAAGCAAAAGTCTACCCTAAGTCATTGTAAATTATATAGTTTCTCCACACTTTACCTTGCAATCTTAAGATACAAAAGTTCCTCAACTTCCTATCTTAACAACAAATACCACTTTCAACACTTTTAACATGTCCTTTGTGTTAAACACTGAAAGACGAGAATGTTGAAAGACCTAGAATGAAGAGGAGCTATTAGAACAGAAACAAAATTGAAGGTGGGGAGGAGATGGCAGATGTTTAGAGGAATGAGTTCTTTGAAAATAGGAACAATTCTGTAGGGCTTTCAGTTTATGCATCACTTGAAAATTACTGTGCCTGAGAAATCCATAATAATCAGCAGGCGATGAGGAAAAGGATGAACAATTGAAAAAGTGGAAAACTTGTCACCACAGCATCAGCTTTGATGTCAGATATCTCTTAACCTTAAATGAACTCAGGAGACAGCTAGAAGTTTGAGAACTTAAAAATTAAGCATATTGTGAAATGTTGCTGCTGAAATTTTGGTCACAAGCTATGGATTATTCATAGGATCAAGGCCAGTTCACATTTGCATAATATCCAAGTGGGTAGCTAGGTCACGATTGCACTATACAGACATGCTCAAAGCTCTCTACCCCTCCTGCCGAAGTTACAGCAGGAGAGAGGGACTGTCATTATAGACAAAACTGCTTTATTTTGGGAAAAGATGTCCATAGGGAAACAGACAAACAAGTAAACATAAAATATCTGAACAAAGAGAAGAATACTCTTGGTTTTAAATTTTCTATAAGAACTGACTCATGTTTCTGTTAAGAACTGACTTAGTTTCTTCTCTAAAGAAAGTTCAAACTCTTCTTAGTTCACTGAAAATACTGCAAAAAATCTTCAAAGAGCAGATTGAAAACCCCAAATTCTTTTTTATAGTGCGTTGGTTGCCGAGGCCTTTGTTTCATTGCCAATGTCTAAGTCACAATTTTAACTTAGAGTTGTTTGCTATGATGTCAACAGCTGTATAGGAGCAGTGTCTTATTATGATACTTACGAGTTGCTTAGTATGAAAATAAGAAAAACAAAATTCAGAGATTTGGATAAATTTTTAAAATTTGGATAAATTTTTAAAGATTGTAAACAAGTAATAAGAGTCAGGACCACTGTTATAAACCTCTTCTTTTCTCTCATGAAAGTAATCCGCTCGTGTTTATTATCCGTATAGTGTCATTTTAGACTTGGGAACAAAATGGTCTCAAGACCAATCCTATACATAAGTTGAAGGGCTCTTGTTCTCTGAAGTGGCAGGAGAAGTTTTATTCCAAAGTCCACAAAAAACGAACTGACCTACCAGCAAAGATTAGTACATCAGTTGTCTCTATTATATTAAAATTTGATATATAACACTTCTGAGTATATGTGTTGATTTTAAATTGTTTTTTAATAACTAAATATTTTTTGAAATAAAATCTGGCTTCATACAGTATGTCTCCTTTATCGTTTCCTTCTATCCTCATTCCAGATAGGGGTAGGGAACAGATGTGGGGGTCTTTTTTGATATAATACAAAATAAAAATTATGCCAAAGAAAGTCAAAAAAATTGATCCCATATATTACTTACTAATTATACAGGAGGAAATATATCTCTACAGTAGAACTTTCTGATAGTCACCACCCTAACCAAGTGATCAAATTTATAGCATTACTAAGAGCCGTACAACCTGACATTTTGTGCCTCCTGTATTGATGCAATGTGAAGTACGTGATATTTCATATTAAGGTTCTTGCCAAAAATGTTTAACCTAAACCTAAGCATGCTTCTTCAGACCCAACTCTCAGTTTGCAAGCAAGACAGGAACAAGTTAAATGACATAATGAAGAAATAATATGACAAATCCCCAAAGAGAAACATTTTATAAGACAGCTACCCTAGTCTCTTCAAAAAGTCAATGATCTTTTTTTTATGAAAAAAGTTATGGTTTTTATTTTCATTTCATGAAAAATGAGGAGGGTCTGGTCTAGATTTCAGAGACGTAAAAACAAATTGCAATGTGTCATTCTTGATTAATTCTGGTTTGGGGAAAAAAGATATAAAGTGTATTCTTGGGACAATTGGAGAAATTTGAATACACATTTTATATTAGATGATATGGCATTATTGCTAGTTTTTTAATTTGTTAGTGGTCATGTGGTTATGTATGAGATGCTCTATGCTTATAAGATGCCTGCTAAAGCATGGAGAGTTGAAGAGTCCTGATGTCTTCTACGGTCCAATCTAGATAGAGTGTGTTTGTACTGTTCTTTCAACTTTTCAATATTTGAAAGTTTTATAAGTATACTATATGGTAAAGTATATATTTATATACTGTATATCTCTATAGTTCACTATAGATATATATGAGAGAAGAGAGGAGGAAAGATTTAACTTTTATTCTTTGAGAAGCAGAAGTTACGGAAGCACTAAATAATTTTTAAAGAACTAACAAATTAATTTTTCTCCTTTTCTATTTTAGGCTCAAGAGAAAGGAAGATTAGACTATGCTAAGGTAAGTAGATTTTATCTATACTAAACAGGTTTGTACATTTCAATTTGGTGTTTGGTTTTCGTTTGCATTTGAAAGATCAAAAGAGAACCATCCCTTTCAAAGCTGAGGAACTTCCCCTGTTAAGTAACAGGCATTAGCAGATAAAATAAGATTCATTCAATGATCAGTTTATTTATTGAGTTCCTCCTTCATTCCAGACATCATGTTAGGTGTTTGGAATACAACAGTGAACCAGATCCAGTCTTTCCTTTCAGGATATTTACAATCTAGTGAGAGAGATGGATAACTAATAAACAACTAAATGGATACATAATATAATGTCAAGTGGTGGTAAGTGCTATGAAGCAAAATAGCAAAATAAACAGGGTAAGATCACTAAGCATTGCTGGAAAGATGCCTTTGGCCAATAGATGGAAGACAGCTTTTAGTGCTGTCTATCAGACCAGACCTGGCGAGCACCATATAGGACCGGCTCAGGTTCCTAAAGGCAGTAGTTCTCACATCATCTGTGGAGCTTTTGAAAACACACATGCCTAGATTTCCACTGCATCAAACCCTCTTTCACCAAGATCAAAGTTTCCTGGTGGGAAGAGCAGGGCAGGCACAGAATGGAAGGGTTTAAAAAAAGGTGCCATGATAATTTGGCACACAGCCTTGGTTAAAAACTGCTGCAGAAGTTCAGATTTCAGTACACCAGTGAAGCCTATGAACCTACTTCAGTCACATTCTGTTTTCCCCTCAGGAACAAATGGAACGTTTTAGCAAACGTGGGATGCATACAGCTGGTTAGCTAAAGGAACATGTTAACCATCTGGTTCATGCAATAGTCAGAATATCCAGGGTGTGAGTACACCTGCACTCCAAAGATAGAGAAGAAGAAATATGACCCATAAGGGTTCTGCTTGCAGGGGAACAACTAAAACATAATGATTCCTTAGGGTGGACCCAGCACCCCATGCTCTCCTGGCAGCCCCAAGGTGCACACCCATGGCTCTCTTATCCTTGCTAGAAGTACAGTCCCTCCTTTTCACTGTTTCACAAGCTTTTGCCTCATTCAAGAAAATTTAGATAACAGAAGCACCTTTAAACTGAGAACTTCCATATCTGTCACTTTTGTCCTAGATGTCTACTTGAGTCTTATCAAATACCCAGATGTTGGCTGTGGACATATCCTCTTGAGTTTCGCACAAGCAAAGAAGCTCAATGCATCTTAAACTGAACTCAGCATCTTCCCCACATCTCTGGTCTCATTTCCTTTTAATGGACTTAATTTTTTAGAGAAGTTTTAGACTCACAGAAAAATTAAGCGAAAAGTATTGAGAGTTCCCACCTGACCGCACATATGCATAGCCTCCCCCACTATCAATATTCTGCACCAGAATGGTACATTTGTTACGATCAATGAACTTACACTGACACATCATTATCACCCAAAGTCCATAGTGTACATTAGGGTCCCCTTCTAGTGTTGCATCTCTGGTCCTTGTTACATGTTCGCTCTCCTATTGTTGGCACTGCCATCCTACCAGTCAACCATGTGAGAAAGTTAGAAGTCACCCTTGAGTGCTCCTGTTCTCTCACCCCTATGTTCCATGACCAAGTCATGCCAGTTTTATATCCTAAATTTTCTTGTATCCATCCTTTCTTCTTAATCTCTCTTTCATTGCTTGTGTTAAATTACTTCATGTGAACCACTGGAAAACATACTGACTGGTATCCCTGCCTGTCTTTTGTCCCTACAAATCCATTACTACTCGAATGTCAGTCTAAGCCACAAATCTGATGGTTTCATAGTCCAGCTTAAAACCCTTCATTAGCTCCAGGTTGTCTATAAGGCAGTTTCAAAGCTTGCTAGATTAGCATATAAAATACTGTGCGATCTTGCCCCCTAGAGGAACTCTTCACCTTCTCTTTCTACCCTGTGTTCTAGCAGCACCAAATTACAGGAAACGTACTGTTTCTGTTTTCCATGCCTTGACTCAGGCTAGCCCCTCTGTTTGGAACAGTTTTCCCCCTTTATGTGGCTCCCCCCGTCCCTCCTATAAGGCTTAATTAAGGATCATCATTTATTGGGAGTCCTCCTTGGCTCCCCAGGCTGGATCTGGTGCTTCCCTCCATTCTTTAATACACTGTAGACCTTTCAGTCTTTGCACTTGCTCTATTACGATGGTCCATTTTCGAGACAGATCATAGACTGTGAGCTCTTTGAGGGCAGTGTCAGTGTCTTATATGTCTTTGTATACTTGGTGCCTAACACAGTGCTTGGCACTTGGTAGATGGTGTGTGAGTATGTGAGCAAGCGAGCAAATGAGTGAGTGAGTGAGGCCATGAATAAGAAAACAGAAGACACATGAAAACTGCAAGAGAATATCTGGTGTGGAGTTTTTGATCTGAATCAGAGAGGGAAAGAAAGCTTTTGACACATGTCGTAGGTATCAGCAGGATTGAGAAGGTTGCTGAGGAAAGTTGTAATAAACCAGTTTGGAAATAAAGGTGACAATAGAAAGCTGACTTGTAAACTAAAAAGTAAGGGGAAAGACACGATTTTGCAATAGAGTGAGTGTTTATCATTGATGCTTATTTATGACTCCAAGAACTCCTTCAGGGTCTCTTATTACAGAAGCATATGACAATAGAAGAGGTTTGAAGAAAAGAAAAAAATATGGTGCTAGCTTTGCCATCAACTCACTGCAAAATCTAATGTCAGTCACTTAACTCTTTGGTCTTCCCTCCGTTTCTTTAGTATAAAATGAGCAGTTTAGAATAGTGCTGTTCTACAATTTAAGCCCATCCCAAATTTGAGAGGAGACATTCTTTGGTGGGGATAGAGGCAGCAATTTTATCTCGTATACTGTGGAGGTCCAAATTCATTCCTTTATCTACTCAACCATTATGTATTTGATATTTAGTATGCGTGAGGCGTTGTGCTGGTGCTGACTCCCACCATGAACAAGACTGATGCAGGCCCTGCCATCACACGCTTCCTTGACTCAGACCTCCCTATCTAAAGTAGCCACTCTCCCTTTGTTCTATTTTTTTCCTCTTAGCATTTATCGTAATCAAAAATCATTTTCATTTAGTTGTTTGTTTCTTTTTCCACTAGAATGTAAGAGCCCTAAAGACAGAGCCCTTAATGGCCATGTTTATGGTTGCATCATCTGTAGCCAGCACGTTGGAGTGCTTGATAAATGCGTGTGGATGAGTGCATTAGTGTTGTACTGGGAGAAGTGCAGGAGATTGCGAGATATCCAGAATTGAGAATTGTAGACTCAAATTAGCCTTTTTAAGAGTATATAGACCATACAAGACAGTCCATCCTAGTGTTCAGTAGCCCTAACTTTGCCTTCCCGAGTGCCCAATGACAATATTTCTCATTCCAGTAAACATAAACCCACTACCCTGGAATATGTGGTGATATTCTGATTTTTAAGGGCATAACTTGATCTAGGTGATTAATCCAGACCTATTATCCTTACACGGACCTAAACCCAAGTAACATGCAGAAGAAAGGTTATATTCATCTGTACAAAGTATCAAGGAGATGTCTGTAAGAGTCAATATTATCTCTTATGCAGTGTATCACAAGCCCTTAGTAGCATATATCATAGCCTCCTCATCTCTTGTTTTGTGTGGTCATAGTGCTCATGTTGACTAATGCAGGCATCATGCTTAGTGGCTTAGGACTTCCCTGGTGGCTTTATCTGTAAAACTACATTCGAAAAACTTAGCGGCCATTTCTAGAGACCATCGTGAAATTTGTTACTGGAAATTTCTCTGTTTCCAAATGGTGAATATTTACTCAAAAGCCAAATTTTACCTGAAAAATTAGGTTTCAAGAACAATAGAAAATTATTTTTGCCTTATGGTCTGTGGCTTTATTTGCCATCTCTCAGATTTTGTCAGTCTCAGTATGGCAAGGAAATAAGGGAAGAGGGCAGAAGAGGTGATCATTTCAGAATCAGTCTCAGCTGGATCTCGAGGGTGTCTGCCACATTCAGCAAAACAGTGGTCTGTACTCAAACACTCAGATAAGAAATTGAATTACTTTTTAATTGAGTTCCTGTTGTGATGGAGCCTGGATATGAATGCTTTTTACTACCGCACTGCCCTTCATCTTAAGATATCAAACTACTTGACAACTATTAATTCATTAAATCTCTCCCGCCTCTGTTAAGCTGGTTAACACAAACACAGGAGCACTCTACCCACTACTGAATCTCATCCACCTAGGGGCTGGGCAAGGAAACAACTGTAAGGCCATTCTACTCAGTAGCTTCTAAAATGGAAAAACAAGGAACATCTTACTTATCTCGTTAAAACTGCAAGAGAAGTTTTATTAGACAGAATATATTTACCAGAAGCGAATTGTGACCACAAAGCTGGTGCTAACAGTTTTGCTCCCTATACACAGTGCTATGGGGTCTTAATTACAGTGATTGGTCTGCAGCCCTGGGTGTGTCTCTCAGACTATTCCATGTTCCCTAAGCTCCAAGGTTAAGCACAACTGATTCAGTTCAGTGCTAGAGAAAAGAGTGCCACCTATTGAATTGTAGGAATTTGTGGGCATGTGTTGAGACTGGTGAAGAAGCTTCTCGGACCACATTCACGCTTGGTTTGCTATGGTAACTAATATATATATATATCTGAAAGAAAACGAATATGTTGACTACTCTCGCTTAGGAAAACATCTACACACGTCTGTGTATTTTCCCCAGCTGGAGCTGAGCGTATGCCTGTAGTTTAGCCTACTGCTACTCGAAATAAGCATGCTGCTAAAAGACTGAGGCAGATGGTATTTTTACCACTTCAGGCAAAACATGGCACCTATGATTCGGCTTTCTACAATTTTAATTTTTTAACACATTCAAAATGGCTTGCTTAAATTTTTTCCATCACAGAGATGCAGGCTTTTCCCCAATTTCTTTTTAATAATTGCTTCAGATACACAGGTATGAATAAATATCACTCGATTGAAACCAGACCCTTTCGGCACTGTAAGTGGGCCTCCTGCTCATTCTTTCACAAGTGCCTTAGACTGGTCCTTAAATGGGCTTTGACACAAAGACACTAAATGATTTACAGAAGCCGTCTATATATTCATCTCCAGTCTTTCTTATGCAATTCATATAATTTTCGCCATGACTCCGGACAGAAAGGAGAGTCATTCTTTCTGATGTCTTCTTATTGAAGTTCACTCTAAGCACAGAGAATTGCTCAAGACTTAAGCACTTGATAAAGAAAGATCTTCCAGGTGTTCATTCATTAGGCATCCAGTTTTAGTTAAATGTAAAAGATATTTTTTTAAAGGAGTGAGATTTTGACGTGCCCTCTCTCAGAATTCGTTCAGGGTCCCAGAGTGGCACATTCTTCTGGCTCCATCCTCCTGTGCCTCTCAGGCACAGTGTCTAGAGCCACTGTTCCCCTCTTCCCTCCACCCTCAGAAGGCCTTGCACATTTTGCTTTGTTATAAAATGCATTTGCATAGAGTACACATTAAAATTCTCTTCCCACCAGCAAACAGTGCTGTCCACAGACATTTGCATTTGTATGATCACATATCATCACTTCCCTTTAAGAAGAAAATGGAGTCTTCCCTCTCTTGCCATGGTTCTCCTTTCCAAGTGTTGCCCTTTTAGCCAGTTTTTCCCTTTTATTATACATAGATTGCATCAACCATTTTGCTGCATACAGAGTCCAAAATTCTACTTTTTTGAACCTCGAGTATAGAAAATTTTCTGTAAATATTATTGTCCTTTCTTTACTGACAAAGCCAAGCTCTTTTTTTTTTTTTTTCCTTTTTTTGGCAGACAGTTTTTGCTTGCTCGTTCTTTCCCATAACCCTAGCTAACTGGCTCTGAGAATTTTTCACATTGGCACATTTAGAGACCAGATGTTGCTGTGTTTTCTCCTCCCCATACCCCTTCCTTGGGTAGATGCTGCCTCTCCTATCCCGGGATTTTACGATAGCTCCCTTGATAAAATATCCCATACCGCATCACTCTATTCACGAAATTTCTTGTCTCCTCTGACCTCTTGAAGTTGTCTTAACATTTAGGATTTCTGTTTTAGTGATAATTATAGAGACTGTGGAGAAGCACTGATATTTCCCTCCCCCATCTTTTTCCATAAAGGACTTGTGGTCCAATTAGAGGAGATGTTTATAATAGATTTTGAAGAAAAAAATCCAAATCCAAATACCATCATGATATAGGTACAACTATGTAAAATTGTATATGCTTGATAAAGACTGGAGGATAACATGTAAAAATGTAAATAAGGGCATTAAGCTGACAACATTTAAGCATGTTCAAAATAAGAACTACATTGTGTGTGTGTGTGTGTGTGTGTGTGTGTGTGTGTGTGTGTGTTTAATTTTATCTTTTAAAAGTGTACTCTGATTTGAATTGGAATTTTTTCAGATTATGGACCTGAGCTACTGAGAATTGAAAAATACATTTTTAGCAGCATATTCAGAATTTAATTCTAGGCTTCTAAAGAATTGCTTTCTTCTATGACAATAGGCAGAAATGCACAGTTGGAAAATGTAAATTTTCTTATACTATGAATTTTTGCACAAGGCCTCGAGGAGTGGTTGAGGTACTGGAGGACAATTGAAGAAGAGGGAAACCACGTGCTGGGCAGGCATTTCAGGTGTTGATCTGATGATTTAACCACAGCACAGTGATGGGTGCTGGAAGATACTGTCAGAACTGCCATCTGAAAATTTTAAATATCCCACTCCTTATTTCCTTAAAAATCAGATAAAACCAATTATTTTTCTTTTGGCAATCGTATTTCAGACAAGTATTTTTCCTTGCAGCGATAACAAATAGATTTTTGTTTAATCTGTTTTCCAAAACAATTCATTTACTAAAATTGGTTTGTGCAACTACTGCTTTGATTCCAAATCTCCTTCAAAGTATAATTATTAATAATAGAAAAATAATTGTGGATCAATTTCTGTCCCTAATAAAGCATAGAAGCTTTTGTACCATGTGAAATTTTTAATCAAAAATAAATTTTAATCACACATGCAATCATTAGTATCTTGAACCAGAGTTGTGCCTTATTATGAGCCCACAAGTCCTGGCAAAACAGTTGCCTTCTGGACATTTATTCATTCCCCATCATCCAGCTATTTTTTTTCCCTCATCTCCAAGCATATTATTTTGCATCTGTCCCGAGTGACTATCATCTTGCTTTGATGATCTATTCTTATAATTTCTTAATGTTATTTTAAAATTAGATTCTTGTTCTCTGAGGTGTTAGCAATCCCACACACCTCAATGGCATCAACAGATTTAATGATCATAATCTCTATTCCCTTGTGAATTGTGAATAAAATTATTAAATGATATCAATAATAAGCCTCTTTATGACATCATAAAACATGCCACCTTCTCAGTTGTTAGCTCAAATACTATTGATACTATTTTAATTCAATCCTCTAAGCAGTTGTCTTTTTTTATTTTTCCTCAAATCATATATTCCCAGCTTGTTGATCTTAGGTTTCTAATTTTATATATAAAATGTTAAATTACTTAGTTCAAAATAATAATATTTAGTGAGGCAATCTCTCCCATTCTTAAATTTACCATTTTGAGTTACTGGCCTCTAAAAAAATTATATATTTACATAAGAACTAACATTTATCAGGAAGCTAAGGCAGACTCAGATTGTCGATGACCAGTTCTTTATTGTAAGCCTGGAATCCTGTCTGGATTTGCTCACCATCATACCCTGAGAGCCTAACACAGTGCCTGGCACATACTAGCTACTCAGTAAATATTTTTTGAATTACTGTCGAATGAGTGAATGAATGAATGACCTAAGATATGCCAAATGTTTGTGCCTATATTCTGTACTTTTAATTCATAAGACATATTTGACTCCACCTTTGTTCCTCTTATTCCCCCACTCCCAAGGGATACTTTTAATCAAATCGTTACATCCTCAATGCCTTGCACTCCTTGAGTTGAAATATTCAATTGGAGTAACCTTTTGAATCTTAGTCTAGAAAGCTAAGAATGCCCTGCAGGCTGGTTCTGCGGGTGAATGCTCTGCACTGTGGGATAGCTGGATTCAATTATTGCTCCCAGTTTGTGGTATCAGGAGCCACCTGTGCACAGGGAGTGCCTATATGCCTTTATATAGAGGATAGAGCCTTCTATCCCTATGGAGGAGCCTGTTTAGTCCACTGAAACAGTTTTAAGTAGAACTGAAGGGAATACTGTCTCTTTCCTTGTCAAAAAATAAATAAATAAACCCACAGTGGAGAAGCATGGGTTTTCCAAAATTATATGTTTCGAGAGAAAGGGAAGAGAGGCACCTCTGTGTAGATGCTGAATGTGGTTTTAATAAGTTAGAACCCTTTGTCCTTACCTAGATTGATATTTCTAAATGCATACGCTTATCTTACAACCTGATTGTGTACAACATGAAGGATTTTTGTAATTTCAAGATTCTTGATCTATCAGAAACCTGTAATTTGTTTAGTTGGTATATCTTAAGCCATTCCCCCATGTTTCCCAAGCAGTGTCTTTAAGTACTACTCGGCCTCCCCTTTTATGGGTGAGAGGATCCTGTTTCTTTCCCCCAAGTCTTTGACTTTCTAGCTTGATGAAAGATTGTAACTATCAGGCATAATAAAGCCAAAGATGAATCTCTGAAGATTAATGCCTGCATAGCACAATGGTGCCCCCTGTGGAAGGTCTCCCTGTTCTCGATCTAAAGAAATTATGCTGACCGTTATCTGTGATCCATTCCTGACGAGATTTGCGTGTACCAGATGGGAAAGGTGGTAGGCCTTTCTCCGTGCTGTGATCTCTTTAAGGCGCACACCTTCGTATGCATGTTTTCCGTGTGAACTCTGTTCCAGACACGCACTAAGCACTTTAATCAAATGTTTCTATCAAATTCTATATCTGAATCCCTTTGTTTTTTGAAGAAGAGATCAAATAACCTAACAATGTTCACACAGTTACTATCTTACAGTCATGAAGGTCTGCTGACTCTTCAGGGTATATTCTTTACCACCATACTGCCTCCCAAGGTACGTTAGACACACTACAAAAAAAAAAAAAAAAAATGAGAGAATTTGTATGCAGGCTTTGGTCTTACAAGTATCCAGAAAATTATATGTGTTACTCTATAATCTGACATAGTTCTGGTCTCAGAAATAGTGGTTGTCTAGTAAATGACTCTCTTAGGATTTATTTTGCTGAACCAGTGCAATAATTATTATGATTTTTTAAAAACTGATAAACATTCTTCACTCTTCCAAGAAAAGTTTATAGCTAAAACCATTTAAAACAAGTTCTTATCTTATTCTTTTGTGGGAGACAAGGATCTGTGTTTACAAATATGCTTTCCATAACACTATAACGTAGAGACCCCCTATGTCTGGAAGAGGCATTAATCCTACAGATATGATTACATGGCACACTCCATACATTGATTCCTATATTTGCTCCAAGTCTGAGGCAACCTGCCCAGAGACATGGCAGAGGTATACATTTATTTCATTGTCATTATTCTCACTAAATGTAGTTTTTTTTTTCTGTTGTTTGACATACTTTCTAGTGATGGAAGTCATTAATGTGTTTTAAGCTCATTTTGTATCAGAGTGCGCTTTAGAATGTTAGGACTCTAGGGTCATGTGGATGGTGGTGGTAGTCAAAGTAATTTTGAGGGAAGCGATATCCAAGTACCAGCTTTCAAATACTAAAGCAGATGAAAACTGGGACATAAGGAGGATTTAAGAAGTGTATAAATAAGATATGGACTCAAGTAAAATAATAGAAGCCTTATATTTAATAGAAACCAAAATACAATAAAAAGTTTCTCTTATATAGTTTATGTATTCCTCATAACCCCCAGGACTATTTGATACCTACATGATGTGAGTGCTCCCGTTCCACAGTGTTCTCTTTAATTAAATAACCGGCATAGTATTTGTCATGAGATTACAGAGCTTACTATTTATTGATTCATTCCTAAAAGAGCTACAGGCAAGAGTGGCTCCTTGCTGCAGTCGACAACCTATGATATGTTTTGCTTGTTGAATTTCTATTACAGAGTTTGCTAAAAAGCTTCGTAGTCACAGTTTTGCTTTTTGAATTTCAATATATGGAATTAAGTTCCTCTCTGGAATAAGATACCAAAATTAAAAATTAGTTTTGAATTAGAATATGGATAAAACTGTGATTTATAAATCTTTACATTTTCCTGGACAAGACATGAAGCACTGATTGTTTTTCCTAAGGAATAAAGCCTCAATTTAATATAATTCCATGTTACTGACTTCAAATGCCCAACCTGTCAAGTGCTGATGAAAGTTTATAAACTAAGAAAATTGTACTTTTTGATCTATCTAATTACATTTCAAAATTAGGCACATCTGCTCATACCCTGAGCTATAAGTTGACCTCTGTTTCTTTAAGTAGCAAGCACTACTTTTCCCAAATTCTCTGCCATGGAGTCAACAATTGAGGCCAATTTCGAGTATGCCAATAAAATGTTTTTAACTACACGAAAATATTTCTAAACTGTGTATATATCTAGTTTATGGGTATTTATATGTTTTACATGTATATAAATATATATATAGTCAGACATGATAATTTGTATGAAATGAGTTATTTGGCTATGTTCAGTTCTTTGTGGATCGTAGTTCACAGCATGGACTCATAAATGTACTTAGGTGAAAGATTAAGCCTTAAAATCAGATCTGAAATCTCATTCTCAACAGGAGGTCAGATACCACCCAGACTGAGCCTAATAGACACATGTAGAGGAGAAGGCAAGAAAAATTGAAAAGAAAAAGAAAATATCAACTCCGTCATTTTTATGTTGTTTTTTTTTTCTTTTAAGGAATATAGATTAAATTTTAAATGGTCAAGATGATTTGGAAATTAATTTCCTAAAACACAAGCATGTTTCCAATGAGATTTAAAATATTGAAAACACCTCCATGAATCTATATAAAATAGTCTGTGACTGTTTATAAAGCCAGGTGCATGTTACAGTGAACACTGTGTTTTGCAATGAACCCCACGCTCCCTTCCTCTTCAAACCTTGCATTTGTGTAGAATTTTATTGATGTCAAAGTAACTTCACATATATTATCTTATTTATTCATAGTAATTCTATGTGGTATAAATATTATCTTTCCAATTTTACAAGTGAAGTGAGCTTAGAGAAGTTGCTTTGCCCAAGGTCACACATGTCCAGGTCCTTTCCTACTAAAGTTTGCTCACTGCCTCTCTACAATTATTTTTCATATTGATATGAAACACAGAAATGAGTTAATCAGTCTTCGGAGGAGAACATGTTATTTCATTATAAGATTTTTTTTTTAAGTTTCCTGTCGGGCTTCATCTGGGGGATTCTGCTCAAATGCACTTGAAAGGCCACCACATCTGGAAATAGTGACATTTCATCCTTCCTAGAGCCCATCTCTCCTCTCACCCCCCCATCTCCAGAGGCTTCGAGTCTCAGGACTTTGCAAGGGAAAAGGAGAGCAGTGTAACAAATGTCATACGTGTCATGCACTCTCACACAGTGATGCAGAATGATTTAACTCTGCAAAAGAATAAGCAGAACTTGACAAAAAGTGAATATCTTAAAGCTCAATACAAATTTATATTACAGAAATTTTACAGGCTATTTTACAAAAGGAAAATATTCACTTTTTATTAGATAACAGTAAAAATGTTAAAGCATAGGTTAAATTATATTTGTCATTTTTGAACTAATCCTTTATTTAGTCCCTTATCTAATATCTTAAATATAGTATAGCTCTGAGATTGGTTTTAAAAAAACATACTGAAAACAACGTAAGTGTGAAATTCCAAGTACTTCTACTGCAGTAAGAATCTTTGGTTGAGATTTTTAGTAAAAATAAATTTTTATTATTAAGAATTTAAGTAAAAACATAGTAGTTTTGTTTTGTGACTCAGTAGTGGCTGTGATGACACTTGAGTCTTGTCCAGTGCCTTAAAAAAAAAAAAATGTGATCAGAAGAATATACTTAATCAATTGAGATATTTATGGCCTTTTTCTTAGCAGGAAATGTGGAAATTTTCTGCATCCAATTCCTATTGACATTTTTCTGCAACTACATGGCACTTTTACTTATGATAGAAAAAAATGTATGTGTTGTAATAGAGGTACATAATTAATCTAATGATGGCTTCAGTTTTCTATCATCTCTGAAAATATCCAAAAATTTTTGATTGACATATTTTTTTTTAATCCGCGATATGTGTTTTAAAAATTTGCCCTTGTGCACAGGCATGCAAAGGACATTATTGACAAAAGTATGTATTCTCTTCTCAAATGAAATTGCACTGCTTTCCAGTTCACGTAGAAGTAAAAGAAAGGACATTATGGCATGGTGGTTAAGAGCAAGAACCCTTCGAATCTTAACTCCAGCACTACCTTCTCCAGTGTTACCTTAGGCAACTTACTCTTGCACAGCTTTCTGTAAAACAAAAATAATAATAGTACCAACCTCATAGGGCTGTGCTGAGAATTGCATGTATGTATCTTCTGTTCTAAGATGATAGATAGATAGATAGATAGATAGATAGATAGATAGATAGATAGATAGATAATAGATAATCTTAGAATAGAAGATATATGCATATATAATATATATAAATATATACATATACACATCTCTTCAATCCATACCACAGCCCTACAAGATAGATACTATTATATATATCTTATTATAGATATATATGTTCTATAGAGATATATCTTAGAACAGTGCTAGGCATACATAAGTACTATATATGGGATTATCTTTTTGTCATTGCTGTTCCTATTGTTATTACTATTTTAATATTGAGAAGCACTACCATTCTTACTGTGTTTTTGCATGTGAATTCCTATGATTGAGAATATAACAAAAAATTTTCTTATTTCTGTCTCCTTCTAACTTTGCCTAAGTAAGATATTCAGTTAAGATCGGTAGATTTTTTTTCCTATAGATTCTTGCAATAATTTATTACCCTAAATAAAAAAAGAATGCTTTTTATGCTGTTTGCCATACATTTCACATTTTTTCATATTAGAGAAATGTTTTAATTGTAGCTTTTCCTTTCTACTAAGTCTTGCCATTCAAAAGCTGACAAGACCTTTCAATTGAAGTACTATCAGCTAGAAATCTTAGAATTGGATGGGACTGTGGAAGCAGCTTTGTTCCAGCTCCCACATTAGCTAAGTTTCATTCATACCTTCTCTGACATGGTCATCCAGTTGCCAAGGACTTCCCTTAATAGGGAGTTCACAACTTGTCAAAAATAATTCTTCTGTTGTTAGACAACTCTTTCTTATTTGTAATTGAAATCTGCTTCCCAGAACTTCCCCTTGTTGCTCTTTGTTCTGTCCCCTGAAGCATATAGAACAGGACTATTCCTTCTTCCATTTAATTGCTTTAGATATTTAAAGATAGCTTTCATACCCTCCTTTAATCTTTTGCTCCAAGTTAAACATTCCTTAGATGACATGTTGCCAAATACTTTTTCATCCTAATACTGGACCCAATCTATCTTGAATGCCACCTCTTACACATGGCATCGTCACCCAGAACTGAACATAGTTTTCTAAATGTGAGTTGACATCAACGAGTGCAATGTGGCCGTTCCCGCCTGTGTTTTGTAGAGGTACATTTGTTAATGCTGCCAAAGTTTGCATTTGCTTATTTTTTTTGTACCTACATTGCAGTCTTGGATTATGTAAAGAATGCAGTTATCAAAGATTCTCAGCATTTTTTAATGAGTCACTGCCAAACTGGGCTTATACAATTAATTTTGAAACTTAAATTCACAACTATACAACTATCCCTGTTATATATATCATCTGGCTACTATCAATCTATTGTTCAACATGTCAAAACCATTAAAATCTTGATGCTATCCACGTGTTAGCGTGTCTATGTGACATCTGAAAAATTTAAATTTAATAGCATTTCTTCTCCGTCTTCATTCAAGCAATGCATAAAACTGTGAAAGAAAGCAAGTATTGAGTCCTGTAGCACAACACTAGACATCACTTTTCTGCTCAATATAAATCCACTACTAAACATTGTCTAGGAGTGCTTGTTTATATATTCAAATCCATATTACCATACTCTAATCCAGGCCCCATTTCTCTGTATTACCCATGAAGAGAATGAAGTTTCTAAAATTCAAATATACCCTATCTTTACCTTTTCCAAAGCTAACAGCCAAGTGGTCATATCAAAAGAAAAATGGGAGTGTTTTGTGATGACTTGTCCATTGTGACCTATCCTGGAACTGTGATCACCATTGCCTTTTTTCTAGAACTCACAAACTATTTAACAACCTTTTCTGGAATTTTGCCATAATTCTTCATAAATTCACTAGTCTGTATTCCAGAATGTACCTTTGTCCTCATCTTTTCCTTTTGTTCTATGTTTAAGTACATTAGTCCTTTGAAATCTCGCATTTCTGAGATTTCTCATGGTCTTTCGGTTAGCTGGGAAGGACATTTATATGCATTCTAAGCATGCAAGAGCAGACGGTGATGAGTGGACAACTTTGCAAAGGTGTCTTAGACCGGACACCGGCTATCCAGAATGAGGAGGAAGACAGAGGGGCAGTGCTAAGAGATGAAAGCCTGACAGGAACATCAGACAAAATGAGTGAGAAAGTTGCCGATGGGTGGCGACTCTCTGTTACTTGTCCTTCTTAGGAGATATTATGTTTGCAGTGGGAGCTTGTGTGATCTTGGAAAGCGAAGGACACCTGAAGGCAGAAGAAAGGCAGTATGGTAACTCCGTCCAAGGCCTCCCTCACAACCTTAATGGGCTATTTGAATGCATTTTTCATCCTTAAAGTCCTCTCTTTGTGGAATTTATTTTAGTCATTACAATTTTTAACTCATTCTTTAGCTGTTCTATTGCCCCTTTGTCTTCTCTTCATAATATACCTTTTGCAAGTATTTGGGCTTAGTCGTTCTTATTTGACACACAGCCTTTACATTTTCAAGCCACTTATTTTTCCTTCCCCCTTTTACCCCTGTCAGTCTTAGCAGATTCTAACAAGGTGGTTTGTTTCTGAACATTTTTCTATGAGGAAAAGAACTTTAGAAACATTTTGACAAGTGTCCTGGTGATAATACAGAGTTATGAGTGGATTCCCACACAATTTTTACAGCTTCGTACATTTCCTTTGTCAGCTCCTTCAAATCAGGGATAGCGTCCTGTCTCCACAGTGCTGCTTTGTGCTATCAGGCGCTCACCCGGGCTCAGCAATGGAAGGGATGATATGCTCCTCCTTTCACTCCTGGACCTTTTCAAGTCTGAGCCCTGAGAGAACTTACTCTGTAGCCATTTATTTTGGTTTTGTTCATAATTAATTATGACTAATTTTGGAATTTAGTTTTTTAGAGGCTCCCATCACTCTTGAGATATATTTTCACCTATGATTTCTTGGAATCAAGGTCATCTTTTCACTAATTTTTGTGAAATTAGTGCACCTTCCTGATGTATCATCTGGGTATCCAAAACCATGCTTGCTGGTCCTTTTCTTTCCCTGATTCTAATACCAAGAGGGCATTACTTTTTTTGTCAGATTCCTATCACTTCTACATCCAATTAAGTTGACATAATTAAGCGAGAAGTGCTTCTTCTATCTTCTGATACATAAGATTATCAGTCAGCTCACCAAAAATTTGTCAACTATGGAATGTGAGCTTTAGCAGATGTCAAAGACTGGAGTCCCATATCATTCCTGCATCTTACCTTTCTGCTAACTTCATAAACTCCATTAGGGAAGCGTGGTCCCTTCTACCACTTGATTAGGAGGTATGTGGTCTCTCTCCATTTCAGCATGGCTTCCATTTGTTTCCTTTTACTCTTATCCAGGTGTTTTCAACCATAAAAAAAAATGTATTATTTTATACTCCCTTACTCTCTATTATACAGTTTCTTCAGAACAAGGTCTAGTTTGTGTTCCAGACAAGTTTTAACATCCCCATTTTTCTCTAAGCACTCTGTCTAGTCGGGTGAAAAAACTTGGGGTTATTTTCAAATCTTTCCCAGTGCTGTAGAGTGGAAGACCTCAGGGTGTCCAGAAGTGAAACCCAAGCTATTTCACAAATTTCCTGTGCAGTCTTGTCCACATCACTTAGCCTCTCTCATCCCAAGATCTTCTCCTGCGGAATGAAGTGAGAAGATAAGATTGTGCTTGGGATTTCTTCTAGGTCTTTAAGTCTTTCTCTGGTTTAATTTGAGAGCAGTGACATCTGCCTTCACTTCTCCTAAAACTACTTGGACCGCATGGCAAAGGCTGGTAATATTTGAAGAAGATTTTTGAACCAAATAGATTTCAGAGACATACAATGATTTTCTCAAAAGGGTCTCACAAAGCAACATTTATCACTGGAAAGGTGTTTAGTAACATCTTTTAACAAATGTTAAATAATAGTGCACTTAACTTTAAGTACTTTGCATCCTCTTCTCTCTGTGTTAATATGTTTAATTGGATCCTCTAGCAGGGAATTTGGACTTAATTTATTTCAGGTGATGCCACACTTAGACAATTATTCCGTTGACTTAATTAGAGATTTAATTATATTAGTGTCCTAAAGCGCTTTATCAAGGAAATAGAACGGAGACTAATAATTCACTTTTTTGTATTTCTTGTGTTATTTATTCTACAGCTAAATTGTTTTTCAAGTCATAAGGGCCAGTGTGGCTACACTATCACTTCTAGCCACATTCTAATATAGAAAGTTCTGTCTATGCCTTATTTAGTCTTTACCTAGTCAAAATGTAAGTGAACGCAAAAGTGGAAGAAATTGTTTTTAATTGTGACCTTTTATCTTGCAGCTCTGAGAAACAAAGTCATAGGTCCAATCCCCCTGTGTTCTATTTAACCCTTTCTGGTTCTATAGCCCTATAACAGCCCCTCTTATAGGTGGTCTTGGGAGGCAATGTTTCTCTCTGTATCTCCAGCCCCTGCTGTATACCTAGGCGATAAAGGTGCCCAACAAATGCTTGTTGAGTTTAATTATGTCATGGCAAAGATGGCTAGTTGGACATGTGGCTGAAACAATATAAACCCAACACAACTATTTTAAAATAAAGTAAATCAAAATACGAGTGAGGTACTCCCAAATCCAGCTAATCATTGGAATGACCTAAGAAGCTTTTCTTTTTCTTTGTTTTTTTTTTGTTGTTTTTGTTTGTTTGTTTGTTTTTTGTTTTTTTGTTTTTAGAACTTACTAAGTCTATCTCCAGGAATGGGGCCTAGGCAGCTACATTTTTAAATTCACTAGGCGAAGCTTATGGTCAGCCAGGTTTGGGATCCTCAGCTTAATGTGTTTTTGTTATATTTATTTACAAAGGACAAAATCGTGTCATCAGGAGAGACCCATTGCCCATTCTAATTTATAGTAAAAAATTATCTCATTTAAGGTCTATTAATTATATCTAAAGGATTTTCTTTAAGCCAATAGTTTATGTAGTTGGTGAAAGTGTTTACAGATCTCTTCAAGGAACAATACCTTTCATGAAGGATTAGATTACTTGTGAGTCATTAAATGAACATTTTACACATAGAATCTATCAGCTCCCTTGATATGCAAAGCCCTGTGAGCCTACCTCTGTGGAGAGAGCAGATTTAAGTATTAACTGGAAGGAAAATAGTCATTGGGTGAGAGAAATTACCGCTTTTAGAACTCGAGTAACTTTCAGTAATGTCCTCCTGGGGACTTTCTCGTCCTACTCTGAATTACCCTTCATTGTAGGGTTACATACCGTATAAGCCACCATCAAATATTCAATTGAGCCTAGCTGAATAAAGTTTATAGAGTAACAAACTAACTGAAACAATAGGAGAAATGCAGAATGTAAAATATTGTACAGCACAGCCTAGTCCTTTTAAAATAGCAATGTCATAGCAGAGAAGAAAGATTAAAGTGTCATGGCAAATGAATGCAATGTGTAAACCAGGATTGATCATGGTTTGGAATTTAAAAAGCTAATAAAGACACTTTGGAGCCAGTTGGGGAAATTTGCACATGGACTAGACATTAGATAACATTAGAGAATTATTATGAACTTTTCTATCTGCGATAATAGTATTCTGGTTATGTGGGGGGATGTTCTTATCATAGGAGATGCATGTCAAAACAAGGGTGAAGCATACTGCCTTCCATAGTATGTCCAAGCCAAGTCCTACCAGCTCAGAGCCTGTTATTAAATATTCAAGAATTTTGTGATCCCACAATCCTTGGTAGATTGAAACCCAATGATAGGAGTATTCATACCACAAAATTCTGGAAATATTACAAATAGAGCTTTTTTTCCTCCGCTGGAGAGCTAATTTACCAGCATACTACTGCTGCCAGCTTATTTTCCAATGGTTCAGAAAACACACACACACACACACACACTCTCTCTCTCTCTCTCTCTCTCTCTCTTTCTCTCTCTCTCTCTCTCTCTCTCAGGTAGATAGAGTAAAAGTGGCAAAATACTAAAAATTGTTGAACCTAGGTAGAGGATATTCATTGTTCTAGTATAAGAGTCAGCAGACTTTTCTCATAAAGGCCGAAGTATAAATACTGAGGCTTTGCAGGCCATAGAATCTCTGTGGCAGCTACTCAACTCTGCAGCTCTGCCATTATAGCACAAAAGCAGCCATAGACAATACTTAACTGAATGAGCATGGTTATGTTCCAGCAAAACTTTATTTATACAAACAGCCATAGTTTGGCCACTCTTGTTCTAGTATTTTAACTTTTCTATACTTTTAAAATATTTAATAATTCTACCTTTGTCCACTGTCTCTGTCAACCAAAAGTCTTTGGGCTTAAAGAGAAAGGTGCAGGTGGATGGACAAAACTAAAAAATAATAATAAAATACTTGATAATAAAACATTTTTTCATAAAGTTCAGATTCCTTAACCTGGTTTTCAGTGCCCTCTTTGATCCCTGAACACCTACTCTTGCAGGCTGTGTCACACCGGTCTATTTTCATTTCCTGGAAACTGCATTCTGGTCTCCTCTGTGTCATTGCTTTTCATGTCAAAAGCTATTCTCTTTTCTTATAATTCCCTTGCTACCCCAAACCTCATAATAACTATCAACATACTCAAGACATGCCTCAAATCCTACTTATTTGATCAGACCTTCGTGAATCTCTTCTAATTACAGTTGATCTCTTATTTCTCTGATCATCTATAGTCCTGCATTTGTACCTTGGTTTTGCTGCTTTTCACAGTATACTCTTAATTAGTTCCTGATCCATAAACTAGAGAAGGATCATTGTACTCTTTACACATAATAGGTGCTCAATTGATATTTGCAAACTGAAATTCAGTCATGCAGATATCCATATGCCTGTAACTACGAACCAAGAAGTCTAGAATAGAGAATTTTGGCCTGTCTAATTTAGATTTGGGGAAGTAAAGATAATGAAAATGTGGGGCATGTCTTTCTTTTCTCTCTTCTTTTTTAATCTTTAAGGCTGGTCTGATCCAAATTCAGCTACTTTGAGGTCATTGTGCATCGAGCTAAAATAGATATGATCTTAGTAGATGGGGTGGCTATCTTGGCAGGGGCTAAGGGCTTTAAGAGGAAGAATTAAGTCATCCTGAACATCTGTAGTGCTTTAGCACTGTCAAGCACTCTGCTGTCTCATATAGTCCCCTCAACAGTTCTACAAGGGACTGATATTATCTCCATTTAGAACTCAAAGCAGTTAAAGGGCTTCCCTACCATTACAAAGCTAGAATGAGAGTTTGAATCTGGCTGCTTCTGAAACCCAGCACCATTTTAGTGTTTTTCTACATTCACTGATTAGCAAGAAGCCAGGGAACCCTAGGCTGAAAGAGTCCCAAAGTTCATATGCAATGTGGAAATTTCTCTGGAGTGCTGAGAGTCTGGTGTGGTATAATATTAAGCGTTGCTGGGCTGGGTGTTAGAAGAAACTGGCTTCTGGTCTCTGCCACGATTCACATACAGTCTTGAGTGAGCCACCAAGCATCTCTAGACCTCTGTTCTGTGATCTCTGTAATTAGAGGAATAAAACAGTTTCTTTCTTTTATTCCTTTATGTTTCATGCATTATGCAGTAGCTTAAAGTCTAATGAAGAGATAGATTAGTGAATGAAAAATTAAAATACAACACTATAATAGTGCTGTACTCTAGATATGGAGAGGGTCCTCAAGGAGCATCGAGGAGTAGCACCTGGCCCCTTGGGGCTGTCATTCTAACTGAGCGCATTCCACCCAAAGGGAATTTGGGGAACTTGGTGGCAGGGATGAAGATAGTGTCAGGGGAGATGAGAGCTGTAAGTAGTTTCCCTAGATACATGATGAAAAAGGGAAACCGATAGAGTCCAGGGGCACAGAACTGGTGGTGGGAAGACTCTTTAAGAGGTGACTGCAAAAAATAATCCAGACGAAAGATGAAGATCGTCTGAACTAATGTAGTGGCAACGGAAATGAAGAGCAGAGGATAAATTCAAGAGCTCTAAAGGAGGTAGAATGGCTGGGACTTAGTGACTGTGTCAGTCAAGATGGCTACAGACAACTTCTCAATCTCTGTGGCTTCAAACAACAAAGATGTGTTTCTAGCACACATGTCAGGTGCAGGTTGGAAAGGCACTGTGGTGGCTCATTGTGGTCACTCTGGAGTCCAGGCTAAGGAGCTCCTCCACTGTGGCTGGTTGATGTGCCAGAGGAGAAGCTCTGGAGGGACTACACAGACAGTTGCATGCTGCAGCCCAGAGCGACATGCATCATTCACAACTCATGGACTAGAACTTATCACTTGGCCCCCAACCGGTCTCCAGGGGCCGGAAAGTTCAGTCATGGGTAAGCAACACTGGTACTGCCATGGTGCCTGACCAGATAAAGGATGAGGGAGGGCTCCCAGGTTTCTGATTTGGGGAGTTAGGCAGACATTCGAGGTATTCACTGAGAAAGAGAAGATGAAATCAAGGCAAGGGGGAGATGGACAGACCAAATTATTATAGATCTTTTTCAGCTCTAAAGTGTAACCATTTTATCAGTTCTTTCTTGTCATCAAAGAGAGGAATTGGAAATCAACTCCCTTTGTTGTGAGAGCTTACTTTATTCTTTACATAGGGTGTTGTAGTTCATTCTTCCCAGTCAAATAAAGACTTGTAGTTTTAAAAATATAGTATCTTGCATTTTCGTATGGACTATTGTGTCAACATACTGTATAAAAAAAAATAGTTATTAACTAGGATGCTAATGAAGCCTTCCTCGCATAAGAATATCAGGCTGCTGAATTCAAAATGCCAGAGATGTAAATGCCCTCTGCCATCCCCCAGTAGGGCACATTTCAAAATATGAAGGGGTGGGATTCAGGGAGGAGGCGTAATTAGGCTGATTGGAGCCTATTGTGCTCCTCTGGAGCACAGACACGGAGCGGCCTTAGGGGATGTTAGTGCCTCTAGAGCGTTGGGGAAAGATGTCCTCTTTACCTCAAAAGAATGTAGCAGAAACGAGAGATCTGTACTGTTTCTCCCCTTCTTTGTTTTTCACCTCCCCTCCCCAATTTAATTGCAGTACCTTAAAAACTGACTTTTATCGTGCATTTGTTTCTTAACAGTTGCGAGAAACAATCAAAGCTGGCAAAGGTGTGACTTCAGCTATTGACCTGTGTCGTTACCATGGAAACAAGGCACTGGAGGCCCTGGAGAGCTTTCCTCCCTCGGAGGCCAGATCTGCTTTAGAAAACATTGTGTTTGCCGTGACCAGATTTTCGTGACACCAAATTAAAAAGACACTGTTGTTCATTAGGTGGAAAAATTGAGGAATGAGGTGATCGGGAAAGCTTTCATAATGAAGTATCTAAATTTGTTAATGACTTTAAAAACCTACACATTTTTTTCTTCCTTTTATCACGTTGTTAAATGAATACTGCCTTCTTTTTGGAACTGTTACAAACAAAATTAGAAAGAAAAAAGGTCAAGCAGTTTTTACTTGTCACGCCAGAAGCACACTTGAGGCCGCAGTAGCAGAAATAATTAATGAGATTCGCTCCTGTGACCTCAGCAAATGGACAGGAAATAGGTCCTTATTGATTGGACCAGGCAGGGACGGCGCCAGGGCGGTGGCCTGCGGTTTTCCTTCCAGAGAGGACCGAGCAAGCTGGAAGCTGCAGGTGTCAAGGGGAACACTGCCGATGCCTGCCAGGGGGGACTGTCAAAGCAAAAGCTAGTGATTAAGAAAAAAAAATGTGCTTTATCTTCTTGCAATTGTGTCTCTGTATTTATAGATACAGTGTGAATATACTTTGTGTTTCATATTTTTGTAAGATTTGGGGAGGGGGCGTATCTGGGGGAAAAATGCCGATTATTTGAAGTAGGAAATTAAAATGTTATCAAATGTTAACTTGGTTGTAGTAGAAATTGCCTGTTTTTCTTTCTTGAACACCAAGTGTTTATTCAAATACATTCAAAGCACCAAACTTTTTTGAAAAGCTGAACAAGATACTTTTTTCAAGTAAAATGTAATTATTTGTAATACTTTTGTATAGAAAATACTTTTAATTTTTAAAAGCTTCAGATATATAATTGTACTGGGCAGTTCATTGGCAATACTTTTTTTAAACCTCAGAATGTCAAATTTTGGTCTTGGACCACAGACATCCAGTTACAGAAAGAATATAAGCAATCTCACAGGCCTGCAATCGGACACTGTCTCTGTGTGGTTCATAGGAGATGATTTTGCGGTTTGCATGCATGCAATATGAGAGCACCATTGACAAGAAGGCTGAGTTTACATAAATGATCTAGATTTAGACTCAGCTACCTTTCTTCCTTATGTGGTGTAATTACAGCCCTATCTGGAGACAGCGAGCACAGCAAACAGATTTTATTACCTTGTTCACTCAAACACCAAGTGAAGTTATTTTAGTTAAATTCATCCCCCCAAAAGTTACAAAACCATGTTATCATGGCCCGGCATGAGGCATGCAAGGAAAAGAAAATACAAAGCTACAGAGGTTGAAGTATTGTATTATGAAATATTTATAAGTAGACTTAAAATATTATAATTGTACAGTTTATGCTACTATAATTCGAAGGCCTATAGATTTAGCTTAAAAGAACACTCTTTTATTTGAAATGTCTTTTCTCACAGAAATTGGCTTAATTAGTAACTATGGTTAGATGCTTTAGATCAGACAAGGTTTTAATCATTAACTTCCACAAAGGAGAAGTCATGCTTGGTGTTCTCTAGATGTGCAGGAACTTAAGTAGGCTGCAGATTTTATTAAGCAGATGGCCAGGTACTGCAGGGCACAAGGTGAGGTTCTAGGGTCATCTGATTCTGGTTCAGCAGCTGGTTTGCTGTGCTGCCTTAAGCAAGTCACTTCCCTCTGATCCTCAATTCCCTCAGATGACAGAGTGTATGAAGTCCCTTCCAACTTTGTCTTATGTTCTAAATATTTGCCATTTCTGACTGTCTAGATCAGCGGTCCCCAACCTTTTTGGCACCAGGGACCAGTGCTCCTATGAGAATCTAATGCCTGATGATCTGAGGCAAAGCTGGGGCAGCGATGCTAGTCCTTGGGAGCTGCTGCAAATACAGGTGAAGCTTTGCTCGCCCGCTGCTCATCTCCTGCTGTGTGGCCCGGTTCCTAACAGGCCACAGACCAGTACTGGTCTACAGCTTGGGGATTGGGGACCCCTGCTCTAGATAACAAAGATGCTACATGAGATTCAAGGAAAAGGAAAGGTGAAACCCAAAGAGAGGCTCTGAAGGAATGCAGAAAACTTAACGGCAAACTTCTTGCTAAGCTGCCTCACAGGTGAGCTAGAGTATTCCCAGCTCTCCTCTGTATGACATGTAATCCTGGACTCCTGTTTCAATACCCACTTTTCTGGTTTTGCAGGGGCCTGTCCTACACTCTCACCGTTGAGTGACAGAGCTCTGCCCTGCCCGCAGGACACCTTGCCTCTCTCTTCAAGTCTTTCTTAGCAGAGTTTACACTTTCTCAGCTTCTTGACATACTTTTGTTAAACCTAAATTGGTTAATTCACTCTAAAGTATTAAATACCGATAGCCTTCTCCATGCCCCTTCTTCAGGGATATTTATGTATTAACTCCTATTAATTTCAGACAATCTCTAGGGAGAAATTTCGAGCACAAAGACATGCTTAATCACACTTCTTCAAGGTCTGCCACCTGAGTACGGTCACTGAATGTACCACTGAGGCAGAGTGGGTGGCCTTAGAATGTCTCCTCTTTCACCCCTCTCTGTCATTGCCCCCCACCCCCAGTTTCTTGCTAGAGAAACTTGCAAGTTCGCTCCTCCAAACCTCACCCACTTCAGGCTCCTGAACCCACCTGCACTCTCTGCCCTAGCCAGTGGTTAATTTGTGAAGTGTAATAAAGACTGCATGAGTGAGGGCTCCATGTTGAGGGCCTTCACTCTCTGTCTTGTTCGAATCCCATAACCACTTTCTTGGGATAAACATCACCACCCCCATTTACAGAGAGGACTGCCTCTGACTGGCTTGCCCTTGCACACCACCTCCCACCTGATAGTCTTTCCAGATAGCACCTCTTTCTCTCTTTCTTTGTTTCTCTTTCCAAATAAGACTCTTTACTCCTTTCCAAAAATCTCAAGCCTATAGTCTCTGCTGTCCTTCATGTCCCTGTTCTTGAATCATCAGTGTCTCGGTTCTCTCTGTCCCTAAAATAAAATTCCTCCTTTCACCAGTGTATCTTTCCATCTCCACTTTTCCCCTCACAGCTTTACCAACACACCTTACAGTCTACTGACTCCTTAGCCCTTGCAACTGGTCATTCACTCCCAGTGACCACCATCTAGACCAGTCAGTGCCAGCGCTATAGACACTCCAGGAATACTTGTTGAACAAATCTCTCACTGCACTCCTCCATGTAATGGCCTTCTTACAGTCCTCACTCAGATGATGGCCTTACTGTGAAAGTGGCGAGCCATACCCCTGCCTGCAGTCCCCCACAGCGTTACATCCTGCAAACCAAAACTTGCCCCTCGGCACCTGCCACCCATCTCTGTTCTGATTCTTCCCCTCTTCTCTGACTACCCTCTCGTGCGTCAGATACGTGTCCTTCTTAGTCCCGCCCCTAGAGACGTTCTCTTCTAAACTTTTAAATTCTGTTGCCCCAGTTTTCCGCCTCATTTAGTCCTCTTAAATTCCCCAACTTAGAAAAACTGTTCTGTGGCATAAAATACGATATCAATTTTTATTGATTAGATGGGTACTTGCCATTCACAATTAGTTATTATAACTATCGTTAAACTTTGTTATAAGTTTTACCCAATGATAACACTAAATCCTCTTCATGTTTTCTTGCTCATATAATGTAGTTGTCTAGTCACACATAAAAAAAATTATCTGAATTGTCTGCCTGGTCCAGGTCTCATTCTCCAATGTTTGAGACTTTGATCTCGTCTATGGCAATGTTATTGTGTGGCCCAAGATGAGATGACACTTGGGGTAAAAGACAGACATGAGTATATACAACACATTGAACTCAGATGACCAGAAAATAATCTGAATAATCCACAATGATATGCTCTCCTTTCAAAACCTGACAAGTTACCATAACATAGATCTCCTTGGGCAAGCGGGTTTAGGGAATTGTGTTTAATCAACAAAATTGCAGCTAAAGGATACTTCTTTTTTTTTTTTTAAAGACTCTAGCTAATCAGCAGGTCCATTACTGATAAGGAAAATCCTTGCTTTTCAGAAAATCCTTTTTAATCTCCTTCCTAGAGTTCTTAGTTTCAGAAAGATCCTTTTCTGCCTCTTCTTTTGTCTTCCACTGAAATCCTATTGTTAAGATCACCTTTCTAACCAATAGAAGCTCTAGGATTTATCTTTAGAATCTGTAACGCCACAAAAAGCACAAAAAGGCTAAGATGGATTGGGTTGGGTTTTTTTAATCCATTTAACTGTGAGGACACAATTGTCATTTCATTATTAACAGTACTTTTCATTATTGTTAATCATGTTTTAGTAATAATAAGATTATTTGTACTTTCTTTTAAAAACACAAAGGAATATAACAAGATAATTATTTACCACATTCTCTTTTTCTATCTTCAGTCCGGATCCCTTCTCAAATGAACTGTTTTATTCTTTCAGAATGGGTCCTGCCTTTCCATGAAGGAGATAACATACTTCTAAAGGTGACTGAAAAAGAGGTGTCTGCTGGAGAGGGTTAGAAGGGGCCATAACTGAAGCTGGGATCCACCCCTCCCTTGGGAGCTCTGATATGCTAGGTTTTAGGCCTCTATTGGTGAAGCAATGTTTTTCCTAAATAATACGTTTCTTTCTCTTCCATAGATACAAAGTTTTTCAGGCTCGTATTATCTTTCTCTGTGGAGATGCTGACTCCATCTTCATGGAAGAGCTATATCAGCTATCTTTCGTCTTGATCTGCTTACTTCTAAGACTAATAGTTTACCCATCACTGTTCATCCTGTGAGCAAATGAGTGGGCTCGCCACTGAGAAGACTGTTGGAATTGCTTAAATTTCACTTTTTAAACATGTTTAAGTCAATAATCACTTTAAAGAAATTTTGGAAAATGGAAAACAGTCATTCATGATCTCACCATGTTAACATAATCAATATCACCATTTCATTTGTAATTCTAGCCTTTTCTGCCATCCATATCATTTTTTACACAGTTGTAATTATAGTATAAATTCAACTTTGGGTCCTGCTGTTTCCACATAACACATTATAAACATTTTTCCACGGTGCTGTAGTCTTCATAACCATTATTAATGTCAACATAAGAAAAATACAAACATACAGAGAATTGTTATAAGAGTTTATTTGAGCTAAACTGACAACGTATTCTGGGGAGCGAGATCTCAAACGCTCCAGAGAATGGAGAATAACAATTTTGCAGCTTCTTCTGTGAATTTGAAATTAAGAAGGGAATGTCAGGAAGATTACATGGAGATGGGAGAAAGCAAGGCGGGTATTGGATTACGGGATAGTTAACAAGATTATGTGCTTTGTTGAGGGTGGTTCCAGTTTATTTCCAATGTATGTTAACCTAGATGCACAGAAAACAAGGGCAGGGCTTGCTTAAGGCAAAGATAAAGCTTTTACTAAAGAAGTTATAGGCCTGGGGTATGACTACCCACCATGACCTGCCCAGTTGGGAATTTATGATCAGATCACCCTTTGAGGTTACTTTCCATAGAATCCCTTTTTCGATCCACATTAATAAGTAGTTTAAATTCTAAGCAAGGCATCTGAATTTCTGATTGGTTTCTCTGGTGTACACGGGTAGTTGGTAAATACTTCACAAGTCAACCTTCCAACCTGCTACTAAGAAAGTCTTTGACTTGGAAAAATAGTGCCCTTGCAGGTTCTCCACAGTAGCAGGTTAAAACTGTGGAACAAATTCCCTTAAAATTCTTCAGCTTGAAAGACTGATCTTGGTCAAAGGTTCCCGTTCCTGCAGGATGATGCTCAAGATGAACTCACACCTCTGCGTACTTTCCTCTTGCTTCACTATAAACTCTCAGCCAGCCACAGTTCAAAATGATGACTTCTTCCTTCCCACTAGAGTTCACAGTTTCCTGGGGCAAGAAAGGGGCTTCAGTCAATTGTCATAGCTTCTGCTTTTAGCCAGGACCACAGGGAAACCATTTTGGAAGAGAAGAGAAGAGAAGCCATCTTTGCTTCTTCAAAGCCTTGGGAGAAGGACACTTCTAAGGCTTGTTTGAAGGAAAACAAATAATCTTTGACTCAAATCTTTCATGCTATAACCATATGAGCTTGTTGTGTTTTGTCATTATCTTGTTTTATTGGGGTCTCTTTTTTTTTAAACCTTCAAATAAACTAGAAAACAAGATCATCTTAAAGAATTAAGCTATACTTACAGCCTTTCCTTCCTGAATTAATCACTGTAACTTTGCTATTTGTATTCTCACTTTTTAGGCCCTTTAATGATGTCACCCTGTCTGCCCTTCCCCTCACATCATGAGTTGCACAGAAACTTAAACCTACTTGCTACATAGAATGTGATTAATTTATTTCGAGCTTCCTGATTGCTGCCTATTTATGTAGCAAGTTCTATACCTTGCTTCTCTTTCCTTTTATCCATCTTTCCTTCCTTCTTTCTTGAAGATTGGAATTGCTTAAATTGTTTTCTTTTTTAAAAGCAGCTTTATTGAAGTATAATTTACATACCATTAAATTCACCTAGTTTAAGTGTAAAGTTCAAGTGAAAGATGTTTAGTAAATTTACAAAGGTGTGCCAGCATCACCACAATGTCGTTTTAAAGATTGCTTGTGCCCATTTGCAGTCAACCCCTTTTCCACCCTCAATCCTAGGCAGCCGCTTATCTACTCTCTGCCTCTACAGATTTGACTTCTCTGCACATTTTATATAAATGGAATTATACAATATTTAGTCTTTTGCATTGGTTTCTATCACTTAGCATAATGTTTTTGAGGTTTATCCAAGCTGTAGCATTAATCATTATTTTATTCCTTTTTATTGCTAAGTAGTATTCCAATGTAGGGATATAACACATTTGTTTATCCATTTACCAGTCGATTGGCATTTGGGTTGTTTTTAGTTTTTACTTACCATGAATATTCAAGTACAGGACTTTGTGTGGACATATGTTTTCATTTCTCTTGAGTAGCTCCCCAGGAGTAAAATTGCTGGGTTACATGGTAAATTTATGTTTAACTTTTTAGAAATTGCCAAACTGTTTTCCAATTTACATTTCCACCAGCAACACATGTGGGTTCCAATCTCTTCATATCCTTGCCAACACTTTGTATTCTCTTTTTAATTATAGCTATTCTAGAAAGAATAAGATAGCTCATCGTGATTTTTATTTGCATTTCCCTAATGACTAATGATATTAAGCATCTTCTCATGAGCATATTAGCCATTTATATATCTTCTCGGTGAAATGTCTGTTGAAAACTTTTGCCTATTTCTTGATTGGGTTGTTTGTCTTATGATTGTATCATAAACATTCTTTATGTATTCTGGATACAAGTCTTTAATCAGGCATATGGTATGCAAATATTTCCTCCCAGTCTGTGGCTTAACTTCATTTTTATAATGGTGTCTTTTGAAATGCAGAAGTCTTTAATTTTGATGAAGTCCAATTTATCAGTTTTTTCTTTTATAGATGACAGTTTTTATTTATGTCATACCTAAGGAATCTTTGCCTAACCAAAATCACAAAAATTTTCCTCAATGTTCTTTTCTACAAGTTCTATAGTTTTAGCTCTTACATTTAGGTCTGTGATCCATTTTGAGTTATTTTGTGTGTGTGTGTGCAATGTGAAGTAACAGTTTAAAGCAGCATTTTAATCCTCAGTGCTATTGCCATGTCAGGCTAGATCATTCTTTTTTGTGGGGGTCTGCCCTGTGCATCGCTGGATGTTTAGCAGCTTCTGTGGCCTCAACCCACTAAATGTGAATTGCACTCCTGCCCCCAACTGCAGCAACCAAACTTGTCACCAGACATTGATTGCCACATGTTTCCTGGGAGGCCAGAATCACCCCCATTGAAAACTACTGGACTAAATTAATCTTTTTTTATATGTGGATATCCAATTGTTCTAGAGCCATTTGTTGAAAAGACTATTCTTTCCCCCTTTGAATTGCCTTGGCAACTTTGTAGGAAATCAATTGACCATAAATATAAAGGTTTGTTTCTCTATTTTCAACTCTGTTCCATTGATGTCTATGACTATCCTTATGCCAGAACCACACTGTCTTGATTACTGTAGCTTTATATTAAGTTTTAAAACCAGAAAGTGTGGGTCCTCCGACTTAATTCTTTTTTTCTTCTTAAAATTTTTATTTTGAGATAATTGCAGATTCATAAGTAGTTGTAATAAATAATACACAGGGATCCCATATATGCTTCACAGTTTCTCCCAATGGTAATATCTTATAAAACTATAATACAATATTACAACCAGGATATTGACATTGATACAATTCATCCATCTCATTCAGATTTCTATATTTATACTCATAGTTCTTTTTCAACGTTGTTTTAAAAAATTGTTTTGAACACTTTAGGCCCTTTGCATTTCCATAAAAACTTTTGGATCAGCTTGTCAATTTCTACAAAAGAGTTTCTTGGGATTTTGGTAGGGATTGCATTGAATATATAGGTCAAGTTTGGGATAATTGCCGTCTCAACAATATTAAACTTCCAATCATGAATCATATTTTTTTATTATGTCAATATGTATATAGCATAACATATGCCATTTCAGTCGCTTATAATTCAGTGACATTAATTGTATTCACACTGTTTTGCAACCGTCATCACTATTTCCACAACTTTTCCATCACCCCAAAGAAAAACTATGCTTTTCTTTTTTAACAGCAATACTGAAATTGTCAACTTCCTGCTTACTGCATGGTCTTCTGTGGCCCCAAAAGTCTTTTTTCAGGTCAGTAATTTAGTTCTAACTCCTGAATCCCAGGGAATCCTGGTTTGTCTTCAGAGGAATATATAGCAGTTAGTCCCCCCTTATCCACGGAGGGATAAGTCCCATAACTCCCCATGGATGCCTGAAACCGCAGATAGTATCGAACCCTATATATACTGTTTTTTCCTATACCTGTATACCTCTTCACTTAAAGGAAGCACTTTACAGCTTTCTTTAGCATATCCTAATTGCCAGCATCACTATTCTTATACTTTGTGGCCATTATTAACTAAAATAAAGGTTACCTGATCACAAGCACTGGGATTCCATGACAGTCTTCCTGATAACCGAGAGGGCTACTAAGTGACTAACGGACAGGGAGCATATACAGCGTGGATACGCTGGACAAAGGGATCATTCATGTCCCGGGCAGGATGGAGCAGGACATCCAAGATCTCATCACACTACTCAGAATGGCGTGCAATTTAAAACATAAATTCTATATTTCTAGAATTTTTCATGTAATATTTTGACCTCAGGTAATTTAAACCACTGAAAGCAAAACCATAGATATGGGGGGTACTGTTGGAGACAGTCTTAAGAAACTAGGCTTTAGAGTCTTCAAACCTCAGCTGTACCATCGACAAGCAGGTAACTCTTAACTTCTCAGAAACTTCCATTGTGCACAAATTTAAACACTTTTATTTCTATCAATCCTCTAGGTGTAGGCTTCACCAAATAGAGTTCAGAGACTCCCAAGGGTACTCGGAAGCCTGCCAGGTGCTACGGGAAGCCGCAGAATGAACATGCACCTTGACCGAGAATTTTTCCCCCCACAAAGTTAGGTAATTTAACTATAAATGATATTTTAGATTTTTATGGCATAGTATGAAATTAAATGTAAGATTTACATTTATTTTAATATAAAACATAAGACTCAAAATAAATTAAGTGCTTTGGTCTAACCCTCCTTGCCTTCCATACCCTCCCATTCCACTGAAGTGTTTTTCCCTCCAGTCTCCCTCCCAGCCCTAAGGGACGTTCGTTCATCATTCACGCCCCTTTTTCCTGCAGAACCTCAGAGTCCTCCTCAACACAGCACTGCAGGCAGCCACTAATAATAAACATATCAGAGCTATCATACAAGTCAAAGTCTGTTTGTTATTTCTGTTCAACTAGCTTACAACTATTTGCTTTAACCTTTATTTTACCATTTTAGAGTTTTTGAGATAAAATTAATAGCCCTGAAAATCAAGGTGATTTTACTTACTCCTGGCTTCCCAAATGTTATACTCTTCCTTTCAGATTATTTTACTTCCTTTCAGATTATTTTACATATAAATTATCATGAAAAGATAGTTAAAGGCGTCATATGTTATGTCGACTTTAAAAATGTCAGTATCCAGCGTATCATCCAAGTCTGCCAGTCCAAAGGGTAGTAATATTTTGTGTAACTTCATCCCCCTAGTATCTGTCAACAGAAATCAAACGTCTATTCGTATGAAAGAATGCTTTAGAAATGTCTTCACAAAACACTTTTCATGCATCACTGTGATCATTCGTTCCTATTTAAGAAAGGTTTAAATTTTGTTTTATCTCATCAATTATAACATTGGTTTGTTTTTTTTAAGATCTTCATCTCTTTATAAAGATTAGATATAGATATATAGATATATAGATACAGATATAGACATAGATATAGATATATAAAGAAAATGAAGGGATGGACAAGAGCTAGTGGTAGGAGAGGAGCAAGTCTCTTTTTGATTAAACCATTAAACATCTATATTTTTCTTTCCAGTGTCCTACCTACCAACTTTTTATGATCAGAGGCTGGCATGACAGATTACCTTAATTTGTATCTAGCTGTTGCTAAGCTATCACCATGGTATCAAGGCACTAGGGCTAACTAGATGCCTAAAAACAATGTGGAGGAAGGAAATTTTGTCCCTAGCCTCCTTCCTTCTACTGTCATCTGGATGAGTACTTTAGCATTAAAATTCTGTGTCATCGTTGCTTTACAGCCATAACAACAACACCAAAAACCCTTTGAAAACCAAATTATTACAGCCCATGAAAATATAATGATGTGTGCAAATGTTATAGTTGTCATTTACAAAAGTCATCACTAGTCTTTGTACCTACACCTTGTAATAACTGAAACAGATTGTAGAGTAACATTTATTGAATTTTCACCCTCTAGCAATATAAAACATCAGCAAAAATACTGCCCTGTTAATTATAATTTTTATGGTCATACAATCAGAATGAATGGCATTTCTTTGCTCTGTCTCAAGAGTTAAAGTTTTTCAAATAGTTTTGAAATTTTCAAGTTCTAGTAGATGATATCAGCAAAATGACCTAGTGTGAGCTTCACCTTCAAAAGTGATATAAATATGAACCACACTCTCTGGTTTTGTATCTTAGTCCTCTTACTTCCTTTGTCTCTCCGCATATGTACAGTAAGAGATTATTTAATCCAAAGGGAATAGCTCAATTGTCTTCAAAGTGCCCATGTATGTATCTTTTGTTTACCTAAATAGTAGCATAAATAGCTGTTTTTAGAAAGCTTTACCATAAGTCTTTCTATATGATTGGATTCTTAAGCAGGACTATGATTAAGAAATAAATCACTTTCCCCCTTGGCTAGTTCTAATGAAAGCTTTCCAACTTAAACGTTGTGTTTGAACACTTCTTCCATTCGTAGCATGTGCCTATCAAAAAGCGCTTTCTGTTTGCAGTGTGTCAGCTGTACTATTTATAACCTAGTTAACAATGCCAACTAGAGGCAGTAGAAGGTGTGTATTTCATATGCAAATTCCTAGCAATAATTTCTACAATTACATATAGTTCCTTGCTCTATTATGTTCAACAACAGCATTATAAAACTGAATACAGGAAAGTGAAAATAGTACCGATATTACATTATTGTATCACTTAAAGACTTTTATTGAATTAATTAGAAAAATAAAGTAAAGAGAGCAAGATGAAAGTAGCCCTTGCTTATAATGGACATTTTCACATACTGGGACTTTGATGACCTGCTACGGTAGCTGTTTAGAGGATAGGCTCTTCCTATTTTGTCTTCAGATTTGTGTTTTCCCAAACAGTCCTCTTTGCTTCTTTGTTTTACCAGATTGTGATTCCCCTGACTTTAAAACCACAAGTAGAAAAAGAAATTTAAAAAGTAAATAAAAATAAAAAAACAGGATAAATTCATGCTTTGTTTTCAATGAAATTCATTAAATGTTACTACAGTGCAAAGCACTGTCTTCGATATGAAGATGACCATAAACCAAGATTACGTGTGTCTTCCTTACTATACGGTGGGCTTTAGGATCATATTCTTTTTAAAATTAATGGGATATAGCAAAAAGAATAGACAGATCTGGGTTCAAATCCTAGCTTCTCTATTAAACATAATATAAGGCAAAGTCCCCAAGTTTCTTCTTGCTTTCTTGTAGAAATGGAGACAGTCATGCCTCCTAGTAAAACGGCTGCTGAGCACCTGAAAAAAACCTATCACTGAGGTTGACATTCGGTAAATGTTAAAGGAAATATGTTTTTTATAATGATGAATCAAATGAGTAAAATAGAGTAGTAGTAAAAGAATAATGGATTACAAAATCTAATTAGAAGAATATAAATTATAAAAGTAGTTCTAGAGACTTCTAACTTATAGAATGCATATTTAAAAGGCAAGAAATAAGTGTAAAGGTTACCATTTGGAAAGTTATGGGGTTGGATGGGAACAGTATTTGCACAGTGTGGTCTGTGAACCACCTGCATCAAAATCAAGGGTTTGCATTAGAATAGAGGCTTTCTCCAGACCTGCTAAGCCAGAATCTCTGACAGTGAGGTCCAAGAATCAACATTTGTCATAAACTTCCAAGAAATTCTCACATGTTCTCCAGTTTTAGATCCATTTGGGTAAATGACAAATTTCTGGGGTTCTATTGACATCTAATCTTGGTGTGATGCAAAAGACAGATCATGAACTTTGAAGTAACAGATTCCAGATAAATAGGAATGCTTAACATTTACATTGGCAAACAAACAAACAAACAAACAAAAATCTATCCAATAGAAAGAAGAAAAGAAGCATGTGTAACAAATGAAAATATAGAATTAGATGACAGAAATAAGTACATACATAATTAATTATAATAAATATAAATCGAAGTTAAAAAGCAAGATTCAATAGTAAGTTGTCTAAAAAGACACAAATCAAAAAGACACAAATCAAAGATTGAAAATAAAAGATGGAAAAAATATGAACCAAAAGAAAAATGGGAAGAATCTTAATATCTGATAGTATAGATTAAAAGGCAAAAAAAAAAATAGGGGGAGTGGGCAAAGAAAGGTGTTATATGCTGATAAAAGGAACAATAGAGCAGAAAGATATAGCCATCAAAAACATGTATGCACCTAACAATACAGCCTTAAAATATACAAAGGAAAAACTGAAAAAAAAAATTGCAGAGAAAAATGAATAAATTAAGTTAAAAGTTATTAACCACATCTTTCAGAAATTGATAGATCAAGCACACGTAAAATACACATGTTGAAATTTTTAATAAAACAGTAAGTTCATGCTATGAGGTATATATAGAACTTAGCATCCAAGGAATAGTTTAATAGTAACTATTAGATCGAACTATGTGAAATGTCCATAGTTAACCATTTTTAACCTATAATAATGGTAGTTTTATATTATTTAACCTATACCTCACAGGTTGTTGAAGGGACTAATTAGCTAACATATATAAACAAATAGCACAATGTATAATTTAGTCTCCTTTGATCTTTAGTTGACTAAGAGAGCACTTGCCTCAATTATTGGTTTTTTATAAGTTAATACAGTAAAACTCTACTATAATTGGATAAGAATTCAGTGATGTAAAATGTAGTCACAATTTTTTATAAGGTTAACAACAAAATGAGCAGTGAGGGGCTGTGGAGCTAGCTGCTGAGGAATTCTGGGAGTCCAGCTACCCTAGCTAAATTCAGGCCAGACTCAGCTATGATTTGGTGCCACCTGGTGGAGGTGGTTGGCTCCAACTTAAGTATTGTTGGGGACAATTCTGAGTCCAGAGGCAGCAGGATTACCATCAGGGTTTCCAGAAACATTTCCGTTAGTTAGACAAATTCAGAGATTCAGCTGGGAGAATATCAAGGATCAGAAATTCACCTTTCACCTCTTCACTTTCCGAAACGAGTTCGCATACCTCTCCCTCACCTTCATGGCCTTGGCCTCCACTCCAAGACCCCCATCCCCACCCTTAGCATAGAATTTTAAAACACACTCCAACCCCTATTCCTGCCCTGTTCTCAAATAGAAACTAGGCAGGGAATGAGAGCCAACTGCCAATTCTTCATTACATCTAAAATTATATTTTTGATAAGTGCATTATTATAGGGTTTTACCGTGCTTATCAAGGATCCTGTGAAAGCTTACAACATTATATAGTAGCACTATATTTTTTATTTTAGAGAATTCGCTTACTGTAAGTGTTTCTGGTTGGCTAGAAGAAGCCTTTATTAGGTTGTGGCTAACTGAAATTCAAACAGGCAAAAAAGGGAAGACATGCAAAGGTGGAGAATTCCATCCAGAGAATATTAACCCTATTGCACAAATGCCATGAAATTTTTAATTTACAGCTGCCTTTGTAGATGACCTCTTATTATCCAGCAGGCTCAGAAATTCTTGGTTTTGAGGGGTAGCTTTTCCTTGTGTAAACATGTGACCCTGCTGTAATATTGTGAAGCACACCCCCTGAACACACAAACTAGGCTCTTTGGAAGTTGCATGAAGGTGCGAGACTGTGGAGGGGTTAGTGGTCAGTTATTGATTGTGTTTCTGTTTCTGTCCCCATTCCTCTACCTGGCATCTTCCCAAATCTGAGTTAAGACTGGGTCACTAACCCGGAGTCACAGAGAGGCAGTCTGAGAGACCAGCACTGCTGAGAGCAGCAGAGAACGCTCTGGGATCAAGGTCTTCTTAGCTTGCAGCTGCTGGAGGTCACATTTGTCTTTGATGGCATTGTCAAGAACCAAGCTCAGTGTTTTGGAAGATTCGTGGCACAGACAGGAGGAAGACCTTAATCTGTCCTCTGCCTGTTGCTCTGACCTTACCTGGTATTTCTGCTTGCCCTCTGACTTCAAGGCCCTCTGTTTTTCAGTCAAAAGGGCTATTTATAGTTTTCCAAATATGGCCTGCAGTTTCCTGCTTCAGCTGCTGCCTGAGGTATTCCCTGGTCAGAATGCCCCTCACCCAACCTTCTGTCAGAATTCTGCTCCATCTTCTTGCCAGCTCCCAGGACAGCCCCCTTCTCTATGGAACCTTCCTGATGTCATCAGGCTCCTTAAATACCCCCACTCCAGTGCTGCCTTCTGCTTTATATTACAGTTTTCAGGATTCACGGTTGATTCTTAGGGTAGATGAAAGTCTATGAGGACAGGGACCTACCTTCCTAACCCATTCCTTCATTCTTCAAAGACTCAAAGCTTTGCAGTCAGAGGTATTCAATAAATAATTGTTTAATTTTGAAAGCTTGTCACATTAAAGCTGGTCAGGCCATCTTCCAAAGATGTCTGGGTGCTCAGGCCTCTGTTTAAGGTACTGAATGTTATCCCCCACCTTCCTCTATACTTGATAGGAGCCAAATTCTGTCACTGCAAAAATTCTCTGGAAATGTAGCATTGGGAAACACATTCTCTTACTCCAGCCTAGACTACAGATCCCTTTGGTACTGAAATAATTTACTTACTAATGTCAAGGCTGAATAAATGCAGTTTCCACAAGTACAAAGTTTACTTATTGAACACTAGGATTGCAACAAGCATCTCAGGAAGAATTTACATGGCTTGAGAAGCAATACCTTTGATGTGCCTTAATTTCTTAATATTTAAATGCTGTTAAATCATCAGCTATCAACTTGGATATATGTTATATATGTATATGGTATATATTATTTGTATATATTATTGTATTAATATTATCCAATATTATATATGTTGAATGTATGGTATATATAGTTACATAAACCATTTGAAAATGTCAAGTATCTCCAGAAAGAGAATTCAGGAAATACCAAATGTTTGAATGTTGGAGACTCACAACATTAGTACCAAGTCTGTCCTAAAACCTGTTATGAGTTTCTTGCTGACACCATACATGTGCCACTTATTTCTGCTGGAGCTAATACTTTCCTTTTTAAAAATGTTTTAAATTTTATTGGAGGAAAGTAACCCCAAACTTCTCTCATTTCTAACATAAAATATTCAGAGGAAAGAAGTGGGTAATATGGATTATTGGATTCCTCTGGTCCCTTTTCCCTCAAACCCGCACGCTCGGGTTCCAACAGGCAATTATTCCTCTTTGCTCCAAGCTGATTATATAGGTCAGAAAGGTAAACAGGTCATTTTTTTGAAAGATTTTCATCTGGTGTATTTCTAATATTCTTGCCCCACTCCTGACCACTCAAATCAGCATCACGGTGAAACCAGCATTTGTCTTTCACCACCAAAGAAAATGATGAAACAAAGGTAATTTGAGTCTGAACTTTCTGCTCCCAAATTCATCATCTTCCCAAAGTACAAAGGTTATATTGCTTTAGTCTTTTAAACCAGTAATGGCTCAGTAATAATGTTAGTCCTTTAAACCAATGGTGGCTCGGTAATAACTAGTATGTGTTTACTATTAATTCAGTAGGTAAACCTTCAAGGTATTACATATTTTTTCAAAAACCTTATTGAATTCAGAAATTGCTCATGGTAGAATCAAGAAAACAAGATACTATACTAATAAAAGTAAATGTTACCTCATAATACATTATTATGAAAATGCTGAATTAGATACACATATCTTACTGTGAAAAATGGATTAATTGGCTGAATTGGGATTGCCTTCAGAACAGATTTTCTTGGTGTTTAGTCCTCCACAGCACAAAGAAATTCTGAAACTGTTTTATAGATAACAAACCCCCCCCCCAAAAATACGTTTAGTAAATATATGTGGTAAGGTAAAATTTTTTGAAATATTAATCTATATTATTTTCTCCTGGTATTTCTCCCCTTCTCTTCCCTGCATCCAAGCAGATATTCCCTTCTGGGTTTATTGTCTTGATGAAAGGGATAAGATGGAACAGAAAGCTGATATTGCCCTCAAGCTTTTGCGTCTAAAAGCTTGAGCTCCAGCAGGGAGAAGGTTTGAGCTGTGGGCAAAATGTCTTGGGCAGAAGCAGAAGGACCCTGGACAGAGCAGTGGGGACAAGCAGGGCTGCTGTGTGGGCTCTCCAGCAGCCTGGCTGTGAAGCAGACCTGTCTCCAGAGATGTGGCTCTGGGCTGCGCCCACATACTAGAGGCCTGTGAGCTCCATCTGACTTTGACCATGTGAATTTCAGTCATTAAAAATCTAGGCAATGTTACATAAAAATCTGGGTTTGAGCTTCTCTTGAATAATTGGCAAATTTGTCCATACTGGATTCTGTCTGTCATGGCACCAAATGGATAAGGAATGAACACTCACTCTAGTTAGCCAGAGTCCCTACCAGTCCCTGCCTTATCCCTACGCTGAGGCCAAAGGTTAGTTGCCACTCATCATGACACTTGCACTGCTGTATTCCAGACAATAGATGTTTCTCTTTACCCCAGATTTTTCCATAAATGTGGAAACAAAATATAGACTGAAGATGGCTCACATTGAAAGAAACGAAAGCTAGCGCTTTGTAGAAGTGAAGGATGTTCTTATGTGTTTATAATAGGCACACCACCTGCTTCACTCATGAGCTCTCCTTGCCTGCTCCCTGTAGGCATTTGCCTCACGTACCTTGTTCTAGGCAACGTTGCAAAGAGATGACCATGTCCTCAGTTGGACATGACAGAGTCATTGCCCACAGGGCATGGTGAACAGAACAATGGACGGCACAGCAAGAACCCATGTGGGCAGATGCCTGGAGGGTGGAGGCCCCTGGAAGCCTGGCGGAGAGGACTCCACAAGGTTGGGGCTCAAAATAGAAAGTAAATTATACAAATAGTTATTTCGTACTCACAAATGTATGAACTGAGATTTGCATGCACTGCCTATGGTTTCTCACGGGCTGGGTTATTTAGCTCAGGACTCTGCTGGCACCAATGTACACATGTGACAGAGGCTACCAGAATCTGTCCTGGACAAGGATGGGAGGACTCATTGTTCCTTTCCTTATGGGTGGAGTAAGGAAAAGGAATACTAGAATTGTGGTTTCAGGACCTTCACATGTTTTAAATTAAAGGAAAATTATCTTTTTTCCTTTCTGGGTGCAGTTTGAATTTTAAAGTGGTGTTCTATGGGTGTCTTCCAGGCAGCATTCAGGCTGGTCATATGAACCTTTGTGTTTTTGCTGCCAAACTAGAATGTATTTTTCAAAATCCTAATTATTATGTGCCTGGGCTAGTTATTCCGACAGTTTACTCACTTCATTTATAGCTAATAAAAGATAACAGCTATCCTTTATTGAACTAATCTTATGCCAGCCACTGTACCAGTGCTACTACACATAACTGCCTCATTTATAACCAGTCTGTAAGGTGCAGTTGCCCCATGCTGTGAACAAGGAAATGGAAGCTAAAAGCTTACAGCTTCCTAAAACCTCACACTTAGTACATACTAGAACCTAGCTTCAAACCGAAGGCTGTCCGACTTCATAAGGCCTGCACTCTACAGCTAGCAAGTGCAACAGCATTTATCGTCACCTGCTATGTGCAGGACAATGACGACAGGGCAGGAGGAATGGAAATATGAATGCAAATGGCCAAGTTCCCAAAGAGCAACAAAATTAAATTAGGCACATTCTTTAGAAATAAAGGGTATGGCAGATACCTGCAGTGACAGAGGTTTTTATGCTGTAGCACAAGAAGCCACCTTGTCATCAGGACATCACTCTGGGCCCCAGTGCTTCCAGGATGTTAGGACTGAGTTCAAAGGAGCACGCTACTCTTTTTCCTACCTATTACGAGTTGAATGGTGTTCCTCAAACCATGTCGAAGCCCTCATCCATAGTACTTGTGAATGTGACATTTGGAAATAGATTCCTTGCAGATGATCAAGTTAAGCTGAGGTCATTAGAGTGGGTCCTAATCCAATATGACTGGTGTCCTTATAAAAAGGAGACATTTGGACACAGAGACAGACATGCACAGAGGAAAGACAACGTAAAGACACAAGGAGGCCATCATCTACAAGCCAAAGAATGTCTGAGGCCACCAGGAGTCCAGAGAGAGGTCTGGAATGAATAGTCCTTCACAGCCCAACAAGGAAACCAACCCAGCCGACACCTTGATTTGGGACTTCAAGCCTCCAGGACTGTAAGACAACAAATTTCTGGTGTTCTAAGCCACCCAGTTTGTGGTACGTTGTTATGGCAGCCCGAGGAAATGAAAACACCACCCAATATGTATACTTATGTATACTTTTTAAGAGAAGATTCGGTTGTATAGGTTTGTCATTAACCATTTAAGAGTCCTTCTGCTAAGCAGAGCTGGCATTGTCCACATACAGCTGTGAATATCCAACTACATTTCAAGCCTCAGTCCCCAGTTCAGCTAGGTAGAGTGTACAGTGTTTGTGTCAGAGTCACATCAAGGGAGAGCCTCTTAAGGAAGAGATCTAAGCTGCTGAGGACTAAAGGATAAGGCTGGAGACGGGGGCTGCTAATTTAAATGAATACAGATTGAATCTGTAATCAAAAACCTCCCCCAGAAGAAAAGTTCAGGAGCAGATGATTTCACTGAAGAATTTACCAGACATTTTAAAAAGTATTCACACCCATACTTCTTAAACTCTTCCAAAGAACTGACAGCTCTGTGAGGCGCAGACCTTGTATATTTTACTATTTGGTGGAATCTGATTTTTTTTTTTTTTTTTTTAATCTCTTTGGTCTTTGGTAGAAATAGCATAGAAAGAGGAACCTAAAACATTATTCCAGAAGCCAGTGTACCTTGGACAAGCCACCCTTCCTTTTTGACTCTATTTCCTTATTGGTAGAATCAGGCTGTTGGTATCTATTATTTCTCAGGCCCTAACATGTCATGAGTCTAGGGAAATCCTTGGTCTCTAAAATACTGTGTTGACACTTCAGAAGCTTAGGGAAAGGGAGCCATGGATTCGGTAGCCAAATGCCCTATTTACTTTGGGAACATTATTACTAAGATTTATTCTCTCTCTCTCTTTTTTTCTTGTTTAAGCCATAAGAATATGCAGATAAAGGGGAGACTGGTGACAGAGGTAAATTAAGGCTCTCCCACCAGCTTGGCATGTCTTTTAGCTACTCCAGGGTGACTTGCTCTTTAGGCCATGGTGACAACTGGGCAAGGTAAAAGGCTACAAAAACAACAGATGCTCATTGTGGGGAAAAAAAATTAAAATCAAACATCACACAAAAGTATAACCTGAAAAAGTAAAAGTCCTTCTTTCCTCTCTACTATCCTATCCCCCAAAGACATCCACTGATGCCCCTTGTTTCCCAGACCTTTTCTAGTCACACCCGGATAGATGGACATACACGCTTTTATTTTTTTTAAACAAAAATGGGATTACAGTATATAGAGATGTATAATTTTATTCTTTTACTCAATACATTAGAGACATTTTTCTGTATCCATAAAAAAAAAAAAGAGTACCTTCCTTTTTTTCTAAAGCCTACATAGTATGCCATAGCATGTTATTCATTTAACTATTTCCCAAGTTCTCTCCAATTTTTTTGCTATCATGGACAATCCTGCAGTGAACATCTCTGTAGATGTAGCCTTGGTTGAGTATTCAGGATAGACTCCTAGAAATAGAATCACTGGATCTCAACTTTATTTCTATGAGGTGTTTCATTTTACAGAAAAGATTTTAGGGAACTCAAATAAGACTAAATAAATATGTATATATACCATTTCATTTACCATCTTTTGATGCACAGCATAATTTCTTAAAAAATTGGCCAATTACAGTATATATGTCCTTTTTCTTCTTTTTTAATAGGGTCTAATTGGCCGGGGAACCAGCCTCCCCCTGCTCCCTGCCTGTAGCTGTAGTTGTGTGATCAGTGTGAGGATTCCTGCAGGCCCTTGGGCGCCCCTCTGGGCGATGGGGCCCTGATGGCTGCAGTGCCTCCAGCTAGCACTCAGGACTCAGAATGAGCTATAGTTCGGATTGGCATTTCTTTTCTCAAGAGCTTGAAATTGAGAGTGGGATTGCAGCAGATTTCATTCTCTTTAATATTTCTTTTTGTAGAATCCTATTGTGCAAGCCAGATATTCCACTAAAATAAGATCTTAATGGCTGTGTTGGGTGCTTCACATCTCAAGCTGCTGTAAATTATTAAATAGTTCTACATATAAGAAAAACTGTCCAGCACAAATTCTCTGCAGCATTTCATTCAAAACCTCATTTTTCCCCCACATTGTGTCATTTACCTGCTCCCGACTCCTCTAAAGGTAGATTTTCCCCCAGAATACAACGGGTGAAATTCAGCTCCCCAAGACCAACTTCCCAACCAAAAGTCAGTTTTGCAAGGTATTTTGCAAGTCGTGTCTTTCTGTAATTTGTTTAATAAAGTTAACGCGTGCTCCTCTGCCTATCCTCTTTTTCCCTCTTACTTTTCTGTTTTGAGGATTCACAGAATCTGGATCTGCCAGCTACTTCTGTTTGAAGACTTGGCAAAATTATGCATCCAGCAGGCAAGAAATAAAGTGGAAATGTCTCACAAGTAACAGTGAAATCTGTTGCGTTGTTTTAAGACTTAACTAATGAAAAAAAGAAAGCCCTACTAAATATTGTCTTGGCAACTATAAATATATTTTAGCAATGATAAAATCTTTAGAGTAACAGTTAAAAGGTATCTGAAACCTAATGTCTGTCTGCCACTCTTAATTATATATATTTACATTATCTATATCTCTTTCTTTGAATGCTGTGTAATTTTCCATTCAAGTTTTTAGTGTTTTATATGAGTCCTTTAAATGGCCAAGTAGCCAATTTCCCTCCTGCTGCCTTTTACTTAGGTAAAACTGGAAATGAGTTCACTGGATCAACTGCAGCAGCTCTAATTCGAAATCTTGAAAAACTCATTTCTAATTAAGAAATTTCCAATCAAGCAGACCTCTAAAACTAATATTTTTTTCCCCAGGTCTTTATGCACATCCTTATGAACCATTAACAGTTGCTCCTACTGACTTCTTAGGGCTAGGCTGGGCAGAAGTGTTTTTCATATCTTATTCCTCTTCCCATCTTACTCCACGTTTATTCATATTTTTTTTATAAGGCATTGCTTTTATCCAATAGCATTTTCAGAACTATCATTTACTGTAATACAACCGTAATACAGCTATTCCAATGCAGTTGGTTTCACCTTTATGTATTATTTTCCCTTCTTCCTGTTGAAGAGAAAACCACAGGCCCAAAGTGACATCTCTTGTGCTAAAAGCCCATGATACCAAACCTAGATTTAATACCTGATCTAATTAGTTTCAACCTCTCCCAGAAATATAACTTTTTAAAAAAATAAAAAGGCTGTGTTTTTATTTATTTTTTTTAATTAAAATTATTGAGGTGACATTGGTTAATACCCAGAAATATAATCTTAAACAACTAGTTTGGAATTTTCTGGTCAAGCACCAACAAGATAATCTGTCACGTGGGCTCTCTCAATTCCCCACCCCCCCATAGAAAGAAGAGGCAATCTACATGATAAAAACCTTTGCCATTCCCCTCCCCCTGAAAGATGTCCTGGCCTAAAAATAATCCTTTCTTTTCTTTTGTTAATAGCTCCCTTTCCCAACCCTTCTTCCTATAAAATCCACTTTGTACAAACCCTGGAGCGCCCTTTTAGCTGCTAGATGGGATACGTGAATTGCTTAATAAAGCCAATTAGATCTTCAAATTTATGTAGTTGAATTTTGTTTTTTAACACTCATTAAAAACAAACTCATATAAAAACCATTTGAAGGTAAGTAGTTTCCTGTCCTAGATAGCAATGATTTCCATTTCTGTTAATAACTTACTTGGCATAAACAGCCTACTTTGTTAAGTAGATTGATCCAGTTAATTGTGTATATTAAGATATATTTACAATAATTCTCGAGGTTACTTAATGTTTTGAATTCAGCTATGTCAGTTAAGTATGTCGCTTGCCTTAGATGCCATTTAGTAAAATTATTGTATTTGACAAAAATCTTTGGTTTCGAACAATATGAACAGATGTTAATTTCTATTATTTTATTTCTATCGTCTTTTATTACTTAATTTATCCTTAAATACCTGAGTCGTTACTGTGAACGACTAAAGATATATCCTTCACAACACATACATATTTCATCTAGTCTCCTTCGTAAAAATTTAACACTGTAATTTTACATTTTTAAGCCACTTTGCATTTTTAAACCACTTATGTAAAGTGGTTTAAAAATGCAAAGTGAGCTTAAATGCTAGTCTTAACTCTTCCTAACTCTCCTACTGGGAAATCCTAGAAAACTGAACTAATGAAATCCAACTTACACTTTTTAAATTCTAATTGTGGCTGTCACATTAAATTGAAAGTGAGACTAAAACTGCTATATCTGTTAACTAAGTCAAGCGATGTACTGTATATCATACGTGTTATTTAATGCGAGAGTGTAAAAGTCAAGTTCCCGGCAGAAATCGAAGTGCCTCCATTCGGTTTTCTGGGAATGTATAAATTAACCATTCTCCTCCAAGCGGTCCTCCTCCCTTCCTCCCTCCGCTCTATTTTAAATGTAGATAGGGGGACTCAAGTCTTTTGAATTTGAAGGGCTGCTATCTCGGCCCCATTCTTTTCATCATCCTGTTTTGAATGACACTGAGCACGTATGGATTCTTTTATAAAACCACTCCCTGATGCCCAGCTCCGTTCTCCTGGCTGCCTGCTAATTTTGCATAGCAATTAGTACTGACTTCTCAAAGTGGGCTATCCAAATGCAGTTCGACGATGTTCCACGTAGTTCCTCAAAAGGTCTTGGATAACGCTATGCTTTTTTATTTCAAACCCGAAGGAGGAAACTTGAATAATTACTAAAGTCCCAACTGGAGTGGTCTAGAGGAAGATACAGTAATCCAAAACTATAGGTTAATTCAAACCCTCTCCGCGACCCGGCAGCAAGGAGCCAGCATATGCCTTATTTTAAAATCTATTCTACCTATTCACTGACCGCGCAGGGCTGGGCCACATGGTTCTCTCTTGCAGCCAGTCAGCTGTGAGCAGCAGATGGGATCATTTGCATTTTTCTTATAGTTCCTTCGGTCGGCAAATTAAAGTTTTTTTTTTTTTTTTTTTTAATTTACATGTTAGTTATTTGCTTAAAATACAGTCGTGGTCTAACTGTTGGATTGGGCTTCCCTGACCTCGCACACCACACCCCTTTAAATTAGAGATTTGAGAAAATGCCCGAGGGGTGGGTTGTGTATTTATCAAGTCGAAATCTCCCCTCCGGGCGTTAGGAGTCTAAAGAATCAGGCTTTATTTTTATTGAGATGGTGACTCGTGTTTTTCTATTTTAAGAGCTGGATGCAGATATCCCGTGGGTTTGTCTGTGGCATGTGGTTCTGTAAGCGCGCGCACTTCCGAATCTCTTGCTCTGCAGCCTCAAACCTCAAAACTTCGGGTTACAAGTAAAAGGCAGATTTCTAGCTCAGGCTCACAACAGAGGGCGGCCACTCGGCTGGGGGAGTGGCCAGAGCCAGCGTTTCCCAGCGCCAGGGTCGCTCTCCCGCGGCCCGCGCGACTCCATGCGGCTCCGCCTGGCCGCAGGGGCCACTGGGGTCCCTGCGCCCCGAAGTCTTTGTGCGGAGCTCCGCGCGGGAACACCCGCCCGGAGAGCCAGGGCACCGCGGAAATGCCAAAAATTCGGGACAGGCACGGGCGCTAGAGGAGGAAACGCCCCGCACAGTCGCCGTCCCCCGGAGGGAAAAAAAAAAAGTAGAAAAAGAGGCTTTTCAGGTCAAACTCCTCGGGTCTGAGAAACCACGTTTTAGCGAAATGACTCGCGGGGGGGAGAACGCACGCCGTGCAGGGGACATTGTTAGCCAGCGCTGCCCCAGCGGGCCGTGGGTGCG